>NC_053022.1:279463902-279612970 GCF_003073215.2 Triticum urartu
TCAGTAAGTCCGCTTTGGGCGGACCAAACCTTTTGGACCACCGTACTCATGATGGCACGGTGCTCCTCGTCGATGGAGGCGCCCTTAAACACCTCCAGCAGATTGTCCGGCGCCTCCGGTTGGACGGAGGACGCCGGCTCAATAGGCTTGCTCCTCTTGGCAGGAGTTCGCCTGCCGCGGTCTGGAACCGTTGATGATTCCGGCGCGGTGTCTGGCTTAAAGCCGGACTTGGAGCCCTGGGGGGTCTTGTCCCCTTTACTCCTGGAGTCCGGGAGGTCGCCTCGCGGCTCCTCCTGGACCACCTCCTCTTGCCCCGGAGCTTGTCGCGACGCCACTTAGGCATCATCCGCAGCACAGGGGGAGGCAGCGGGCGGAACTGAATTCACATCCAATGAATCCAGGGAGCCGCTCGACGAATCGTCGAGCCCGTCCTTGTGCGGGCTGCATGATTATATTCGACATCAAGGAAAGCTGTGCAACAAAAGGAATATCATGAGTTACTCTGGTATCCGAACACTTACGATTTCGCTGGACGCTTGGCCCTTTCCAGCCACTCCTCTTCGTCCTTGTCGGCGTCGGGGGCGTAGTCCGGCGGAGGGGTTTTCCTCTTCTTGGACCCTTCGCCCCCCTACTAGGGCGGCCTTCCTCTTCTTTCCTCCTCCCGCTGGAGGGGGAGATGTTTCTTCTTCCTCCTCCTCGTCTTCACGAGAGGAGTGCGTCTTGGACTCGTCGAACGACGAGTCCGACACCACCATATGCCGGGAACTCTTTCGAGTCCCCGTGGCCTTCTTCTTCTTGGCTTTCTTCTCCGGCACCACATAAGGTGCCAGAACCAACAGCTTCCTTAGGAGAGCAGGGGCTGGGTGTTCGGGTAAGGGAGCCGGACAGTTAATCAGTCCGGACTTCGCCTGCCAATCCTGTCAAAGGTGAGGGAGTTTAGATCCCGCATAGAGTCAAACTATGAAGAAAACTTAACATCCTGTAAAAGATGAAAATATCTTACCTCGCCAGCAGGACGCTGCGAGCTGAATCCGCGGTCTTCGGAGGCGGATGTTGGCTATTTTACCTCAACCACCCTGACTGCCACCCCTTCAAGGTCTCCACAAAGGAGCCCTCGAGCCATAGGACGTTGGCTATTTTGCCCGCCATGGCACCTCCGCACTCTGCCTGGTTGCCGCGCACCACCTTTGGCTTGACGTTGAAGGTCTTGAGCCAGAGGCCGAAATGGGGGCGGATGCAGAGGAAAGCCTCGCACACGATGATAAACGCCGAGATATTGAGGATGAAGTTCGGGGCCAGATCATGGAAATCTAGGCCATAGTAGAACATGAGCCTGCGGACAAATGGGTGGAGAGGAAAACCCAGTCCGCGGAGGAAGTGGGGAAGAAATACTACCCTCTCATGGGGCCTTGGGGTGGGGAGAAGCTGCCCCTCCTCAGGAAGCTGGTGCGCGATGTCTTTGGACAGGTATCCGGCCTTCCTTAGCCTTTTGACATGGCCCTCCGTGACGGAGCATACCATCCACTTGCCTCCCGCTCCGGACATTGTTGGAGAAGGTTGAGGTAGGAAGTGCGGGCTTGGGCGCTGGAGCTCGGGTGCGCAGAAGATGGATAGGCAAACGAGGAATAAGGTGTAGGTAAAAAGGTGGATCCTTATCCCCTTATATGAGCGGATGCGACTATGCGTCCCCACCAGCCTAGTAAAACTCGCTTGCCTCCCAAGCGCCGTGATAAATGGCACGGTTGGGTTACCCACGTCCGTATTGATGAGAATCCCGTAAATGGGGGACACGATCTCTTCTTTGACAAGACGTGCCAAGGAAACTGCCTCGCAAAACACGCTGAGGTGAAAAAGTGAAAACGATTTGAATAAAGGCTTGGCCGTAGTGTGATGTCGCGCTGCGGGATACGTCAGCAAATTAGATTTGTGTTAATATTATTCTCTCTGTGGCAATACGTGGAAACTTATTTTGCAGAGCCGGACACTACTCTTGGTATTTACAAACTTTTATGAAGAATTTGGAGGAGGAACCCGCCTTGCAATGCCGAAGACAATCGACGCGCCGGACTCGTCGTCATTGAAGCCTGGTTCAGGGGCTACTGAGGGAGTCCTAGATTAGGGGGTGTTCGGGTAGCCGGACTATACCTTCGGCCGGACTCCAGGACTATGAAGATACAAGATTGAAGACTTCGTCCCGTGTCCGGATGGGACTTTCCTTGGCGTGGAAGGCAAGCTTGGCGATGCAGATATTCAAGATCTCTTACCATTGTAACCGACTTTGTGTAACCCTAACCCTCTCCGGTGTCTATATAAACCGGAGGGTTTTAGTCCGTAGGACAACTTCATCATACAACAATCATACCATAGGCTAGCTTCTAGGGTTTAGCCTCCTTGATCTCGTGGTGGATCTACTCTTGTACTACCCATATCATCAATATTAATCAAGCAGGACGTAGGGTTTTACCTCCATCAAGAGGGCCCAAACCTGGGTAAAACATCGTGTTCCTTGCCTCCTGTTACCATCCGGCCTAGACGCACAGTTCGGGACCCCCTACCCGAGATCCGTCGGTTTTGACACCGACAGAGGGCGAGGAAAATATCAGGGTGTTCCCAGTTACAGTGGGTGGTGAGGGCCGAGCGATGCACGGAGGTTTGCGAGTTTCTCTCGTACAAGCACGCGTGTGGGTGCGAGGTGTTGGGATCTAACTGAACTCGAGCGAGGCGTTCGCCTACTGAACCCGAGCGATTACACTGCAGGCTACGCGTTACTGAACCCGAGCGATCGATTGATGGCTGTTAACTGAACCCAATCGAGCGATTCCTTTGCTACTGCTGCTAACTGAAGCCGATCGATACTTCCTCTGGATGAACAATGAGTGTTGCTGGGGGGTTGGATGAACAGTTCCTGGTGGGGGTGGATGAACAGGATCCCGTTGAGGGAGTCCTGGACTAAGGGGTCCTCGGGAGTTCGGCCTGTTATCCATGGGCCGGACTGATGGGCTGTGAAGAAATGAAGGCCGAAGATTATACCTGAGTCAGGATTGGACTCTCCTTGGCGTGGAAGGCAAGCTTGGTGACCGACTATGAAGATTCCTTCTTATGTAACCGACTCTATGTAAACCCTAGATCCCCTCGGTGTCTATATAAACCGGAGGGGATAGTACGGAAAGCACACATTCATTACCATAGTCATATAGGCTAGGCTTCTAGGGTTTAGCCATCACAATCTTGTGGTAGATCAACTCTTGTAACACCCATATTCATCAATATCAATCAAGCAAGACGTAGGGTATTACCTCCATAGAGAGGGCCCGAACCTGGGTAAACATTGTGTCCCCTATCTCCTGTTACCAGTGATCCTAGACGCACAGTTCCAGACCCCCTACCCGAGATCCGCCGGTTTTGACACCGACATTGGTGCTTTCATTGAGAGTTCCACTGTGCCATCGATGAAAGGTTCGATGGCCCCTTCAATCGTCTATAACGATGCTTTCCAAGGAGAAACCTTCCTCCCTGGATAGATTTTCGTGTTCGGCGGCTTCGTACTGCGGGCCAACTCGCTCGGCCATCTGGAGCAGATCGATAGCTACGCCCCTGGCCACCAGGTCAGATTTGGGAAATTGAACTATGTCGCAGATATCCGTGGAGACTTGATCTTCAATGGATTTGAGACCGCAATGATCATTCCCCCTCGCTCCGAGGAACATGACTTAAATCTGTCATCAGATCACATCCAGGAGATGGTCTCTGTTGCTGTAACGACCATAGAACCAGAGCAGATCATGCCATTTGAAGCCACAGAGTCCATGGTGTTGGAGCCAAACACGGACTCGGCACCCCGCGATATCTGCGTCAATGGAACTTTGGATTCGTCTCTGGCTATAAATTCCAGGCCATGTACGCTTGTGGACACTGAGCTAGATCGGTTATTGATCTTTGAATTCAATGCCGCAAACGTCTTTCAGCACTCACCTTTGGGAGATGTGCTAAACTCTTTAAGGAACCTGTCATTCACGGGAGGCTCGCAGCCGAACTATGTCCGGTTCGAACTAGGGGCTGACGATGGAGAATTTTTCTTCCCTCCCACCACCCACTTCGTAGCCACTGTCGAGGACTTAATCGACATGCCCACTCCTGGCTCCGTAGACATTGAAGGCCCAGACGACGATGCAGATAAGGAGCAAGGCCAAGATCCGCCAGTCATCAGGCGCAAAACGGCCACCCCTTTACATGACGTGTACATGATCGATACACTCAGAAAGCCTCGCGGCAGAGACAAGGGAGACCTAGTTAAAACTCCTGAGTCACAGTCTAAGTTCCGGCCCCCCAAGCCAAACCGCAGCAACAATGGCACCGGAGACAATAGTACTCCGGACGGCACCGGAAGCAATGAAGACCCTATGGGAGCAACATTCGAGCAGGAGGAACAGGAAAACGGGCAAGCCAGCCCCGATAAACAGGCCCTGCACAGCGACGGATCGGAGGACGACAACTACCTTCCGCTCTCCAAAGATGAGGAAAGCCTCGGCGATGAAGACTTCGTCATACCCGAAGAGCCCCTCGAACAGGAGCACTTTAAGCGCAGGCTGATAGCTATGGCAAGGAGCCTGAAAAAGAAGCAGCAGCAGCTTCAAGCTGACCAAGACCTACTCAATGACAGATGTACCGAAGTCTTGGTCGAAGAATACGGCCTTAGTGGCCCAGCCAAAAGCTACCCAAAGCACAGATTGCTCTACCAGTCTGATGATGGGGCGTTGGGGCCCATACCATAGTCACATAACACGGCAGGTCACCGTCAACTCTGTCCGAATAAAAAGGAAACTCAAGCCAAACAACCAGACCGCCCCACCTCGCCATGAAGGCAAGAACAACACAGGCCACGACTACCCAGACAACCTGCAGAGGGACTGGGACAATAGAGCAGGAAGCGCAAGACCGATCTACGGATCACAAAAACATGCTTCGACACGCGACTACCTATTCGGACGTGTCACACCTCGCCGCGGCCAGGCCGAAAACCGCAATGGGACTCCTTCGGAGTTACGCCGTAGTGTGGCCCAACATAGAGGCGCTAGACACCCGCTTTGCTTCACCGATGAGGTAATGGATCATGAATTCCCCAAAGGATTCAAACCCGTCAATATTGAATCATACGATGGGACAACCGATCCTGCAGTATGGATAGAAGATTTCATCCTCCACATCCGTATGGCCCGTGGAGACGACCTCCACACCATTAAATACCTCCCACTAAAACTAAAAGGACCAGCTCGGTACGGGTTAAACAGCTTGCCTGAAAATTCCATAGGCAGCTGGAAGGACTTGGAAGAGGCCTTCCTCGATAACTTCCAAGGAACACATGTCCGGCCACCGGATGCCGATGACCTAAGTCACATCGTCCAACAGCCCGGCGAATCGGCCAGGGAGTTCTGGACCCGGTTCTTAGTAAAACAGAACCAAATCGTCGACTATCCGGATGAGGAAGCCCTCGCGGCTTTCAGACACAGCGTCCAGGACGAATGGCTTGCACACTACCTCGGCCAAGAAGGACCTAAATCCATGACAGCTCTCACTGCTCTGATGACTCGCTTTTGTGCGGGAGAAGATAGCTGGCTCACTCGTAGAAGCAATAGCGCCAGCAACCGGGGCACCTCCGAAATCCGAGACGCCAACGACAAGCCACGGGGAAGCAAAAACAATAGTCACACTGACAATGAGAGATTAGGCAACATAGCGGTCAACGACGGATTCAGCAACCCCAAGCCCGGTCAGCGGGAGAAGTCATCCAGGGCGAACCGAGATGAACCATCCAACCTGGACAGGATTTTGGACCGACCCTGCCAGATTCATGGCCACCCCGAAAAACCAGCCAATCACACCAACAGAAACTGCTGGGTCTTTAAACAGGCCGGCAAGCTCAACGCCGAACACAGGGGAAGGAAGCCGCCAAGCGACAGGGATGACGGAAATGTTCACCAACGAAAAACCGGGGGTCTAAAGCAGTCTCCACCCGAGGATCGACTACCCCTAGAACGACAATAGCAACCCTGCTTCCGCCACCCACTCCGTGCACCTACAAAGTTTTTACCACGCGTACATCATTACGCACTCAAGATACCATGGGCATCGGCGGAAGCACAATACAGACAAGCCTGTGTGCACTCCAGTAACCTTTTTCTATGTATAACGATTTACTTTTTTTATTTCCTCTTTCGATATCCTTTAAAAAAACAGGTGACGAACAGGAAAAAAATCGGAAACCGGTTCTATCGGAGTCCGGATCCGTATACTCACCTCAGGGCTATGTCCATCGAGGACTCCCTCACCAAGGACTGGCGGCACAGACGTGCGACAGGAGGTCCAAAACAACTTTTTGTAGACCGCACTCTCTATTTTTCCAGCATGTACAATGCATGTTCCTCCACCTCCAACCCCGAGCATGTCAAATAGCCAGGGGGATGGCTCTTATATACATATATCATAAGTAATCATCGGCATATCGCTCAATTACCAGTAAACAATATCCGAGTTAGTCATCCGTATGGTTTTCCCGACAAATATGGCTCCTACGGTTATTTCACAAAAATACCTTGGCCTAACTTGCTAGGGGCTCGGTGTGGGAACAAATGAGTTGCCAGTAAAAGTCCGAACAACTCTATAGCACACTTCGACGTTGCAAGTTTTGCCTTATATGCATCAGCTCCGAATCATTTTCTTGGGTCAATATTTGGGTTGCCCGGCTCCTCTGCTTGCTACCCTACGTTCCGCTCTATCGGCTAGGGTAGTAAAGGGAGAACTACTACGATTGTGCCCTGGTCTAAAACGGACGAGCACCTCAGTAGAGAAAGCCGAAAACTGACTGTCATGATGCGGCGTGAGCTGGTCAACCACTTGACGACTTATTAGAATCTTTAGCGATTTTCCGTGTCACATGAGGGATCTTTTTTAGGTCAAATATGCAAGGTACCATACGCCGCATACATACCAGGGGCTATGTCGTAGCTCCGCCATAAAACTCCTATGGCTAAGTGAAAGTGTTAATGCCTTATAGTCTAATTGCCTAGTTCGCCACATTATCACCTCCTTCATGGACCAAGACATTGGATAAAGAGTGATTAAATGCTTTTCCGGACACCCCCGTACTTCCTACGAGGGGGTTGAAGCCGACGACTGGAAAACTTTCAGATTATATCAAAACGGCCGCACAGGAGGAATTCAAGCTTTCAGGCAAAACACGAATAGATTAACTGTAAAATTGTTTTTACAACTTTCATACACCTCACTTGAACATTATGTCTTTTGAGCACTGACCCTCTACAAAGCGGGCGGCCTCTAGGACGTCTTCAAAATAATGCTCCGGTTCCAGACGGTCCTTGCCTTTGGGTGGACCCTTCGTCGCAACATCGATGGCCTTCATCTTCCCCCAGAACGTCTTGACTCAGGCAAAAGCCATCCGTGCACCCTCAATGCACACTGACCGCTTCACAGCGTCGATATGCGGCACCGCGTCACCAAGCCTTTGCACTAAACCGAAATAGCTATTCAGAACAGGCTCGGTTGGCCACAACTGGACTACGACATCCTTCATGGCAGCGCTGGGCATCCTATGAAGTTCGACCCACTGGGACATCTGTTCATTAAGCAACAAAGGGCGCTCTGACGGGCCAAACTGCGACCAAAAAAGCTTCTCCATTGCATATCCATCCCGCGCTTGGTAATATTGTGCCGCATCGGCAGAACTCTTCGGCAAATCCAAGAACTCGTCTGAAGAACTCCATACTTGGTTGAGCTGGGCATAGTTCGGGTCATCGAACTTGGTTTGTAGCAGAAAGGGATTTCCAGCCGCAATCTCCCTCGCCTGTCGAACCTTCTCACGGGCCACTCTGCATTCCGACCGCGCTCCTCTTGCCTCTTGTAAGGCCTTCTCCAAATCAGCCGTTAAAGCTTCATTCTTCTTCTCCAGAAATTCACAGCGGCCGATAGCATTCTCCAGCTCAAGAGTCACCGTGCATATCTTCTCATCTTGGCACTGTGCAGCTCGTCCGGCTTCTAATTCAGCCGATGCCTTTTCGGCAGCATTGCTACCCCGGGCCTGCTCCTTGGCCCAGGCAAGCTCCGCTCGAATAACTTCAATGGCGGCAACACCATGTGCAGCCAAATTTTAGCTTTATGCTTACACCACAAAAATGTATGAGGATTGCATCGAATACATACCTTGCGACTCGTCAAGATGCATATTTATTAAAGCAAGATCATGCCCTGCCACATCAAGCTTCCGCTGCAAATCAGCAATCTCCATAGTCCGGGAAGTGGCCAAAGGTGAAGCAGCCTGCGTTCAAGTTTATCAGGTTAGTCCTCAAACGATCCTTTTTCGATCCTCCATTTTGCTTCCCAGTGGAAGCCAACCCGAGTATCAGGGGCTACTACCTATACACAGGCGTATCTTCGCAAATGAAACATAACTAGAAACGTTATGTTACAAACCTCGAAGCCCTTTAGTAGGCTCATGAAGGCTTCATTTAATCCGCTCTTCACGGACAAAATCTTCTCAATCACTGTACCCATCAAGGTACGCTGTTCCCCTGAGACGGATCCGCAACATGTCTCGCAACATATCTGGAGTCTCCAGGTTTCCGAATAATGCTCCAACAACACGATCATCCTTTGAAGGAATCTGCTCGCCTGCCTCCAAAATCGATGTCGGCTGTGAACCGGATAGTCTAGGGCCCTTGTTGCCATCAGCCCTGGAATCCTGGATGGTCGGAGGTCCACCTTGGGGTACCGCCTCTTCTGTCCCCTGGTCTAAAGGGACCCTCTGCGATGACACTTCAAAGTCATTCGCCTTGATGGGCGAGGAGGTTGGAGGAGGCGTCTCGCTCTCCATCATCTCTGGAAGGAGACTCCCCGAAGAAGAGGATCGCCCAGAAAAACTCTGTGCCGACCTGTAAAAATGCATGAATGCGTTACAGTAACAGCAATGGAACAGGATGCTATCAAGGTACTCCGGATTCTCTTACGGTTCGGCCGGGGGTTTGTCCCCTTGTTGGAGCTGCTCAACGAGATCGTCTTCCAAGCCCAAGCTGGTCGACGGTGGCATCTTGGCCTTCTTGGAAGATCGCCCCTCCTCATCTTTGGAGGCGGCCCTTTTCCTCCTGTTTGCAGAAGGAACACCGGGTCCTTTCCCACCTCCGTCTTCGGGTGAGGAAAGATCGATTTCTCCGGACTCAGTGTCCGACTTGCCTCCAGAACCAAGGTCATCTTGGGTCTTCTCGCCCTCCCCTGCTGATGCCTGGTACGGCGCCAAGGCCAGCATCCTTGTTAACACAGGACTAGCTGAGTCTTCGGGAAGGGGAGCCGGACACCTAATCAATTGCACCTTCTTTATCCAGCCCTGAAAAAGAATGATACAATTGGTTTCTTGCCACTTGATATCTGACCGTAAGGTATTCGGTAAACGTGTACTTACCGGGGTGTCCGGACAGTTGCAGTCTAGGCCAACATCTCTGGCGGTGTCCGGCCATTGCCTTTGTTTTCCGAAGACTAATCTCCACATTCCTTCCTGCGTTGTGCCGAAGAAGTTCTGAAGAGTCCGTAGCCCTTCTGGATTGAACTCCCATAAGCGGAGAGGTTGTCGCTGGCACGACAGGGTCTGACGAACTCGCATGATACAAACGATGCTGGCTATGTCGATGTCCCTCTCAATAAGGCTCCGGATGCGACTTTGCAGAGTTTGCACATCATTCGTTGATCCCCAATCTAGCCCCTTATTAATCCATGATGCAAGTTGAGTTGGGGGGCTGGATCGAAATACGGGCGCGGTCGCCCACTTGGAGCTGCGGGGCTCGGTGATATAGAACCACCCCTGCTGCCATAGATCGGAAGATTTGGCGAAGGATCCTTTCAGCCAAACGGCGCTGGCAAGCTTGCCTACTGCAGCACCGCCGCACTCGGCCTGCTCCCCCTCTACCACTTGTGGCTTCGCATCGAAGGTCTTGAGCCACAAGCCGAAGTGCGGAGGAGTTCGGAGGAGGGCTTCACACATGACGATGAACACCGAGATTAGAAGAATAGAGTCCGGGGCCAAATCGTGGAAGTCTAGCTCATAATAATAAATGAGCCCTCGAACGATGGGGTTAAGTGCAAATCCCAACCCGCGGAGGAAGTGGCACACGAACACGACCCTCTCGCCGGATCTGAGGGTGGGAATGACCTGCCCCTCGGCGGGAAGCCGATGATGGATTTCAGCGGTCAGGTACCGCGCTGCCTGAAGCTTTGCAATGTCTTCCTCCGTAACAGAAGAGGCTACCCACCGGCCTTGACGGCTAGATCCGGACATGATTGGAGCCGGTGGCGACGGAAGCCCGGGAGTTGGAGCTCGGGGTAGTAGGAGTTGAGGAAGAGGCAAGCGTGGAAGAAAAATACGGGTCTGTGCCCCTATATAAAGGCTGCAAATATCAAATGTCTCCTCTCGAGCCTCAAAAAATTGCTTGTTTCCAAGGAATTGTGCCCAAGCGACGGTTGGGTTACCCACGTTCGGGTCAATAGGAATCCCTTAAAAAAGGGATGCACTATCTCCATTTGGATAAAATACGCCAATAATGCCACGTCCTGGGACGTGGGGCGACGGGCCAGCTAAAACGGTTCGCAAGTAAAGGCCGGGCGTGGTGTTATATTACCAAAAAGTGGTCAGTGGGTTGAACCCATGAAATATTATAGCCTCTATGGTTGTGCATACAAGTCCGGATACAATCACTATCTTGAAGTTCGGATAACAAGAAACCCGCCTTGCAATGCTGAAGACAATCCGCACGCCGAACTCCTTGTCATTGAAGCCAGGTTCAGGGGCTACTGAGGGAGTCCTGGGCTAAGGGGTCCTCGGGCATCCGGCGTGTTATCCATGGGCCGGACTGATGGGCTGTGAAGACATGAAGGCCGAAGATTATACCTGAGTCCGGATTCGACTCTCCTTGGCGTGGAAGGCAAGCTTGGCGACCGACTATGAAGATTCCTTCTTATGTAACCGACTCTATGTAAACCCTAGATCCCCTCGGTGTCTATATAAACTGGAGGGGATAGTCCGGAGAGCACACATTCATTACCATAGTCATATTGGCTAGGCTTCTAGGGTTTAGCCATCACGATCTCGTGGTAGATCAACTCGTGTAACACCCATATTCATCAATATCAATCAAGGAGGACGTAGGGTATTAACTCCATAGAGAGGGCCCGAACCTGGGTAAACATTGTGTCCCCTTTCTCCTGTTACCATCAATCCTAGACGCACAGTTCGGGACACCCCCTACCCGAGATCCGCCGGTTTTGACACTGACACCCGTGGTGTTGCCTCTAGATGAACATGACCCCGATCGATCGAGCCGGTTGGGGCTGGATGAACAGGACCCCGTGGAGGGCTGGATGAACAGTAGATGGTGGAGGGCTAGATGAACAGTAGCCCGTGGAGGGGTGGTTGAACAGGAGCCCATGTGGAGAGGGCTGGTTGAACAGTAGCTGGTGGAGTAGCGCGCGGTCGAGGCTAGATGAACAGGAGCCCATGGATGAACAGTCGCATGCGGAGGGTGGAGGAGGTCGATGATGGATGAACAGTAGCCCGTGGAGGCTGGAGGGGGTCGACGGTGGAGATGAACAGTATCCCATGGAGTCCAATTTTGCGGTACGCTACACCCCTCCCGATGTACAGGACCCCCGTTTCAACTGTAGCGCTCCAACACAAGGCTGTTTCCTCTGTTTTGCGGTACGCTACACCCCTCCCGATCAACAGGACCCCATTTCGACCGTAGGAGGTCCCTTTCCTCTGTTTTGCGGTACGCCAGACCCCTCTCGATGAACAGGATCCCGTTTCGAACATGGCCGGTCGAACACAAGGCCGTTTCCTCTGTTGTGCGGTACGCCAGGCCTCATTTCCATCGGCTGTTCCCTCCAAGCCCTCCCAATGAACATGACGACACATTCCGTTCCGACCCAGCCGGTTGGCTCCCCATGAAGACGACGACAACGTTGTTTCTCCGTTCCGACCCAGCCATGTACTCGAGCCCTGGCCGTACGTATGCGCGAGTAGGCATTCGAGACCATGCCCATATGTACGTACGTGGCCGTATTTTGTTTCTCGCACACTGGCCGCTGTATGTACGTGTATGCCTCTACATGCGCGCCTCTACTACGACACGTGCACGCCTCTACATGGACCAGTATGTATGTACACATTCACGACCAGAATGACAATGCTACGTATGCTTCGACTAGGTGGGTCCCGACTGCGAGGCACTTCCTTGCGTGCGAAGATGTAGCTGGTGGGTCACAACAGTCAGGGGGGCGAATCGTTTTTTTTTGCCCGGATGCACTTCCTTGCGTGCGAAGATGTAGCTGGTGGGTCCCAGCAGCTAGGGGGAAACGTTTTTTTGCGAAATACGGTGGCCCGTCCGGTGGGTCCCCGCTGTCAGGTGGAGGAATAATTATTTTGCACGTAATAAGGAGGCACTTCCTTGCGGCTGCCGTGGACCCAGCTATCATCCTCTCCACATGCAGTACTCGTCAGATGGAAGTCGGTCGTTGACCACATTGACCACACAGTGCCGAGAGCACCACGGCGGTGGACGACGGCGAGGCCTAGGAAGGGGATGACGCGGAGCCGGGGAAGATGCGGAAGTGGATACCCACGCGGAGAGGAGTACGAGGGTTCACTGGTTCGGCTGCGGTATGAGGCTGTCGTCGCTGCAGAATAACAGGGGGTGTGGGTGAGTGGAGGGACGGCCTGGCCAGCGGTGGGAGTAGTAGGGGGCGATGAGGCCTCCATGGCAGCATAGCCGGCCACGGGAGATAGGAGCAGGCGGCATGACCGACGCTGCTTTGGGCGGTTGGAGCAAGAAGACCAGAGGTTGAAGAAGCACGATGACCGTTGGATGGACATCATACGGTCACTGCAACTGGAATCGTTTATATTGACTAAGTTGACAAAGACCTTGGTACGCGTCAACTTAGTAGTCCCACAGGTCAGCTTCTGAAACGGTGCGCCCCAGATGTCAGGGGGAGGAATCATTTTTTGGGCGGGTGAAGCTAGAATATTCGAGATTGAAGAAGAAGCACGGTGATACGTCTCCAACGTATCTATAATTTTTGATTGCTCCATCCTATATTATCTACTGTTTTGGACATTATTGGGCTTTATTATCCACTTTTATATTATTTTTGGGACTAACCTATTAACCGGAGGCCTAGCCCAGAATTGCTGTTTTTTTTGCCTATTTTAGGGTTTCGAAGAAAAGGAATATCTAACGGAGTCCAAACGGAATGAAACCTTCGGGAACGTGATTTTCTCAACGAACAAGACCCAGGAGACTTGGACCCTATGTCAAGACACAAAAGAGGAGGCCACGAGGTAGGGGGCGCGCCTACCCCCACCAGGTGCGCCCTCCATCCTCGTGGGCCCCCTGTTGCTCCACCGACATACTCCTTCCTCCTATGTATACCTACGTACCCCCAAACGATCAGATACGGAGCCAAAACCCTAACGCTGCAACTTTCTATATCCACGAGATCCCATCTTGGGGCCTGTTCCGGAGCTCCGCCGGAGGGGGCATCGATCACGGAGGGCTTCTACATCAACACCATAGCCCCTCCGACGAAGTGTGAGTAGTTTGCTTCAGACCTATGGGTCCATAGTTATTAGCTAGATGGCTTCTTCTCTCTTTTTGGATCTCAATGCAAAGTTCTCCCCCTCTCTTGTGGAGATCTATTTGATGTAATCTTCTTTTTGTGGTGTGTTTGTTGAGACCAATGAATTGTGGGTTTATGATCAAGTCTATCTATGAACAATATTTGAATCTTCTCTAAATTCTTTTATGTATGATTGGTTATGTTTTTGCTAGTCTCTTCGAATTATTAGTTTGGTTTGGCCTACTAGATTGATCTTTCTTGCAATGGGAGAAGTGATTTGCTTTGGGTTCAATCTTGCGGTGTCCTTTCCCAGTGACAGTAGGGGCAGCAAGGCACGTATTGTATTGTTGCCATCGAGGATAACAAGATGGGGTTTTCATCATATTGCATGAGTTTATCCCTCTACATCATGTCATCTTGCTTAAGGCGTTACTCTGTTTTCATTAACTTAATACTCTAGATGCATCTAGATAGTGGTCGATGATTGGAGTAATAGTAGTAGAAGCAGGCAGGAGTCGGTCTACTTGTCTCGGACGTGATTCCTATATACATGATCATACCTAGATATTCTCATAACTATGCTCAATTATTTCAATTGATCAACAGTAATTTGTTCACCCACTGTAGAATACTTATGCTCTCGAGAGAAGCCACTAGTGAAACCTATGGCCCCCGGGTCTATCTTCATCATATCAATCTACCAATACTTAGTTATTTCCTTTTGCTTTTACTTTGCTTTTATTTTACTTTGCATCTTTATCATAAAAATACCAAAAATATTATCTTATCATATATATTAGATCTCACTCTCATAAGTGGCCGAGTAGGGATTGACAACCCCTATTTGCGTTGGTTGCAAGGATTTATTTGTTTTGTGCAGGTACGAGGGACTCGCGCGTAGCCTCCTACTGGATTGATAACTTGGTTCTCAAAAACTGAGGGAAATACTTACGCTACTTTACTGCATCATCCCTTCCTCTTCGGGGAAAACCAACGTAGTGCTCAAGAGGTAGTAAGAAGGATTTCTGGCGCCGCTGCCGGGGAGGTCTACACAAAAGTCAATATACCAAGTACCCATCACATACGCTTATCTCCCTCATTACATTATTTGCCATTTGCCTCTCGTTTTCCTCTCCCCCCACTTCACCCTTGCCGTTTTATTCGCCTCTCTCTCTACCCTCCCTCTCTTTCTCTATTTGCCTCTTTTTGCCTGCTTGCTTTTTGCCTGCTTGTGTGTTAGTTTGCTTTGTTGTCACGATGGCTCAAGATAACACTAAATTGTGTGATTTTACCAATACCAACAACAATGATTTTATTAGCACTCCGATTGCTCCTCTTACCGATGCTGAATCTTGTGAAATTAATGCTGCTTTGCTGAATCTTGTCATGAAAGATCTGTTTTCCAGCCTTCCTAGTGAAGATGCCGCTACCCATCTTAATAGCTTCGTTGGTTTGTGTGATATGCAAAAGAATAAAGATGTGGATAATGATATTTTTAAATTGAAGCTATTTCCTTTTTCGCTTAGAGATCATGCTAAAGCTTGGTTTTCGTCTTTGCCTAAAAATAGTATTGATTCATGGAATAAGTGCAAAGATGCTTTTATCTCTAAGTATTTTCCTCCCGCTAAGATCATCTCTCTTAGAAACGATATTATGAATTTTAAGCAACTTGATCATGAACATGTTGCACAAGCTTGGGAGAGAATGAAACTAATGATACGTAATTGCCCCACTCATGGTTTGAATTTGTGGATGATTATTCAAAAAATTTATGCCAAATTGAATTTTACTTCTAGAAATCTTTTACATTCGGCCGTGGGAGGCACTTTTATGGAAATCACTTTTGGAGAAGCTACTAAACTCCTAGATAATATTATGGTTAATTATTCTCAATGGCATACTGAAAGTTCTACTAATAAAAAGGTGCATGCGATAGAAGAGATTAATGTTTTGAGTGGAAAGATGGATGAACTTATGAAATTATTTGCTAGTAAAAGTGTTTCTTCTGATCCTAATGATATGCCCTTGTCTACTTTGATTGAGAATAATAATGAATCTATGGATGTGAATTTTGTTGGTAGGAACAATTTTGGTAACAACACGTATAGAGGAAATTTTAATCCTAGGCCTTATCCTAGTAATCCCTCTAATAATTATGGTAATTCCTACAACAATTCTTATGGAAATTATAATAATATGCCCTCTTATTTTGAATCTAATATTAAAGAATTTATTACTTCGCAAAATAATTTCAATGCTTTGATTGAAGAAAAATTCCTTAAGATTGATGAGTTGGCTAGGAACGTTGATAGAATTGCTCTTGATGTTGATTCTTTGAAACTTAGATATATTCCACCTAAGCATGATATCAATGAGTCTCTCAAAGCCATGAGAATTTCCATTGACGAGTGCAAAGAAAGAACCGCTAGGATGCGTGCTAAGAATGATGCCTTTATAAAAGCATGTTCTTCTAGTTCCTATGAAAATAAAGATGAAGATCTAAAAGTTATTGATGTGTCCCCTATTAAATCTTTGTTTTTCAATATGAATCTTGATAATGATGGGACTGAATATGATCCACCATTACCTAGAAGGCGTTCTAAGAATTCGGAATTTTTTGATCTTGATGCTAAAATTGATAAAAGTGGGATTGAAGAAATTAAAACCCTAGATGTTGATAAACCCACTATTATGGATTTCAAGGAATTTGACTATGAAAATTTCTCTTTGATTGATTGTATTTCCTTGTTGCAATCCGTGCTAAATTCTCCTCACGCTTATAGTCAAAATAAAGCGTTTACTAAACATATCATTGATGCCTTGATGCAATCTTATGAAGAAAAACTTGAATTGGAAGTTTCTATCCCTAGAAAACTTTATGATGAGTGGGAACCAACTATTAAAAAAAATTAAAGATCATGAATGCTATGCTTTATGTGATTTGGGTGCTAGTGTTTCCACGATTCCAAAGACTTTGTGTGATTTGTTAGGTTTCTGTGATTTTGATGATTGCTCTCTAAACTTGCACCTTGCGGATTCCACTATGAAGAAACCTATGGGAAGAATTAATGATGTTCTTATTGTTGCAAATAGGAATTATGTGCCTGTAGATTTTATTGTTCTTGACATAGATTGCAATCATTCATGCCCTATTATTCTTGGTAGACCTTTCCTTAGAACGATTGGTGCAATTATTGATATGAAGGAAGGAAATATTAGATTCCAATTTCTGTTAAGGAAGGGCATGGAACACTATCCTAGAAAGAAAATTAAATTACCTTATGAATCTATTATTAGAGCCACTTATGGATTGCCTACCAAAGATGGCAATACCTAGATCTATCCTTGCTTGTTATGCCTAGCTAGGGGCGTTAAACGATACCGCTTGTTGGGAGGCAACCCAATTTTATTTTTATACCTTGCCTTTTGCTCCTGTTTAGTAATAAATAATTTATCTAGCCTCTGTTTTGGTTGTGTTTTTTGTGTCTAATTAGTGTTTGTGCCAAGTAGAACCGTTGGGAAGACTTGGGGAAAGTCTTGTTGAACTTGCTGTAAAAAACAGAAACTTTAGCGCTCACGAGAACTGCTGTAATTTTTATTTGGAAGTTCTATTTAGTTAATTCTTTTTTCAGATGATTAGTAGATAAATTCCTCACGTCCAGCAATTTATTTTAGAATTTTTGGGGTTCCATATCTTGCGCTAGCTACAGATTACTACAGACTGTTCTGTTTTTGACAGATTCTGTTTATCATGTGTTGTTTGCTTATTTTGATGAATCTATGGCTAGTAAAATAGTTTATAAACCATAGAGAAGTTGGAATACAGTAGGTTTAACACCAATATAAATAAAGAATGAGTTCATTACAGTACCTTGAAGTACTTTTGTTTTCTTTCGCTAACGGAGCTCATGAGATTTTCTACTTTGAGTTTTGTGTTGTGAAGTTTTCAAGTTTTGGGTAAGATTTGATGGATTATGGAACAAGGAGTGGCAAGATCCTAAGATTGGGGATTCCCATGGCACCCCCAAGATAATCTAGGGACACCTAAAACCCAAAGCTTGGGGATGCCCCGGAAGGCATCCCCTCTTTCGTCTACTTCTATCGGTAACTTTACTTGGAGCTATATTTTTATTCGCCACATGATATGTGTTTTGCTTGCAGCATCTTGTATGATTTGAGTCTTTACTTTTTAGTTTAACACAATCATCCTTGCTATACACACCTTTGGAGAGAGCCATACATGATTTGGAATTTGTTAGAATACTCTATGTGCTTCGCTTATATCTTTTGAGTTATATAGTTTTGCTCTAGTACTTCACTTATATCTTTTAGAGCACAGTGGTGGATTTGTTTTATAGAAACTATTGATCTCTCATGCTTCACTTAGATTATTTTGAGAGTTTTAATAGCATGGTAATTTGCTTAAAATCCTAATATGCTAGATTCTCTTATGAGTGTGTTGAATATTATGATAAGTTTGATACTTGATAATTGTTTTGAGATATAGAGATGGTGATATTAAAGTCATGCTAGTTGAGTAGTTGTGAATTTGAGAAATACTTGTGTTGAAGCTTGTGATTCCCATAGCATGCACGTATGGTGAACCATTATGTGATGAAGTCAGAGCTTGATTTATTTATTGATTGTCTTCCTTATGAGTGGCTGATGAAGCTATGTACCTAGGGTAGGGTCACGGACCTGTCCTAACTGCCCTACCCAAGGACACCTCTAGAATAAATCACCTTTCAATCGACTTGGAGGTGTTCCACTCGACAGACTCGAAGACATTCGACCAAGAAGCAATTACTCGACCAAGATCCAACCACTCAACGGCCAGGAGACCTAAAGTCACTCCGCACGCTAACGGCCGGTCATTAAGTAGCTTTTATGGTCATCATAGCACTTTATTACTAGCGTTATCAGTAACGCCCTACCTTAATGTACATTGAACCCTTCGTAATGTGGGATGGCCGGGGTCCTGGCGCACTCTATATAAGCCACCCCCCTCCTCCGAGACAAGGGTTCGCACCTCTGTAACCCATATTCATATAATCCAGTCGACCGCCTCCGGGTTCCGAGACGTAGGGCTATTACTTCCTCCGAGAAGGGCCTGAACTCGTAAACCTTGCGTGCTTACAACTTCTCCACAGCTAAGATCTTGCCTCTCCATACTTACCCCCCTACACTACTGTCAGACTTAGAACCACGACAGTTGGCGCCCACCGTGGGGCAGGTGTTTCAGCGTTTGTTGGAGAAGTTGCGACTTTTTTCTGACCCGAATCATCATGGTTTTTGGCGGAGTTTCGGTGGAGGGCCGCGAGATCCATCTCGGCGCGCTCACGTTCATCGTCGATGACTCTTCTTGGCTCCAGGAGGCTCCGCTCGACGTGGACGCACTCCCTGCTCGCGGGGCAACGCACTTTAGCGCGTGCGTCCGCGGTGTTCTCCTGCGGCAACCGTCGACCCCTTATCGGTCGGCTCCTGTGTTGTCCTCACTCCCCGTTTCCCGCCGGCGCAAGCGTTCCGGTCGGTCGAGACTTCAGTGGTGGGTGAGGCACGTGGTGGCGCATCAGTCGGCCACCCCCCAGGTCGCGGCGATCGAGCCCGACGAATCCCTCTACGGCCTGTTCGACTGGCTCCGCAGAGACCGCATCCGAGTGCGACAGCAGCGATCCGGCGGCGGAGGTTCTGATGGTCGATGGACCGCCCAGTCCTCCCAGTTTTCCCCGTACCGACGGAGGCACGGGTGGAGGCGACCCGTCGCGTCTCCATGAAGAGTATCTTCCCGAGCCTCTCACATCGTTGCAGAGAGAAGAACTTCGCCGTTGGAACATGGATGCACTGCACACTCCTATCGTTGGAGAGACCCCCGAGGCTCGCGCCTTGGAGGACGCGTGCCTGGCAAACTTGGCCGAGCGCACTCGACTGGAGAACCTCCAGCGAGCACTCGACGAGCGTGCGCGACAACGGATTCCCGAATCCAGTCGACGTCAGCTCTTCCCGCCCCCGCAGGTATATCGAACTCTAATTCAGAATTTAGCAGCTGCGGCCCGTATAGTGGAGTCGATTCAACCTTCCCAATCGGAGGCTGGCAGAGGCTTGCTGCAGATCAGAGCATTACTCCAGGCAGCAGGAGATCAGAATTCCGCTGTTTCTCAGTCGCGGAATAGGATTCATAGCAGAACCATTGCCGCGGACACAGTCCAGTCGGCTCACAACCCGAGATCGCCCCCGAGGCGTGAGGGACGTGGAGACCGCCGTGACCAGTATGGGAACCATGAGCAGTATGATCACCGAGTCGATCGTGACGGTCGACGTCGAGTGCCCGCGCCTCCCACGAGGAGCGGGTCGTATGTGCCTCGCCAGCAGGATGACAGGATCCCTCATAGTGGTGGGCGAAGGATTCCAATCGACCCCAGAGGGCCAGGCTTTGACGCGAGATCCATTCTCGTCCAGGGTTTGGTCGACAGGAACAGGGCTCACCGAGAAGGTCACGACAGAGATGCACCTACCAGCAGCAGAGTACATGTTTTGGGGCCAGAATGCTTTAGTAGAGCCATCAGGGCCGCTGTGATTCCTCCCAACTTTAGGTTGGCGACTGGAGTCAGTAAGTTCACTGGCGAGTCCAAGCCCGATATTTGGCTTGAAGATTACCGAGTGGCCGTCCAGATCGGTGGTGGCAATGATGAAGTGGCCATGAAGCACCTCCCTCTCATTGCAAGCCAAGAAGCTCGCTTCAGAGTCAGCTTTTCAGTCGACTGGCGATACAAAGACAGCTCATATCCACCCGACCGACCCCAGCGCTGCTCCAACTCATATCTCGACAACACTCGACTCCAAATAGGAAGAAGCGCTCATCCAGTTCCTCCGTGAGAACTGGGACATTTTCGCATGGAAGCCCTCTGACATGCCAGGTGTTCCCAGGGAGCTGGATGAGCACCGCCTAAGAGTCGACTCAAAAATAAAACCTGTCAAGGAACATCTCCGACGGTCCGCCGTCCAGAAGAGAAAGGCCATTGGCGAAGAGGTAGCTCGGCTCTTAGCGGCAGAGTTCATCCGAGAAATTACCACTCCGAGTGGCTCGCCAATGTTGTCATGGTCCTCAAAAAGGACAAGTCACTTCACATGTGCATTGACTTTAAACATATCAATCGGGCCTACCCGAAAGACCATTTTCCTCTCCCCCACATCGACCAAATAGTCGACTCAACTGCGGGATGTGAGCGACTATCTTTTTTAGACGCCTATTCCGGGTACCATCAGATCCGTCTGTATGGACCTGATGAGATCAAAACAGCTTTCATCACTCCATTCGGGTGCTTCTGTTATGTTACCATGCCATTCGGCCTCAAGAATGCCGGAGCCACATTCATGAGGATGATTCAGAAGTGTTTGCTCACCCAAATCAGTCGGAATGTGGAGGCGTACATGGATGATATTGTGGTCAAGTCACGGAATGGTTCCGACCTGCTGACTGACCTTGCTGAAACCTTTGCCAACCTCAGAAGGTTTGATATCAAGCTTAATCCATCAAAATGCACATTCGGGGTTCCTGGCGGAAAGTTACTCGGTTTTCTCGTTTCCGAACGGGGAATCGACGCCAATCCAGAAAAAGTTGGTACTATACTCCAAATGAAAAGTCCTGTGCGAGTGCACGATGTTCAGAAGCTTACTGGTTGCTTGGCCGCCCTAAGTCGATTCATATCTCGTCTCGGTGAAAAGGCATTACCTCTTTACCGATTGATGAAGAAGTCTGACAAGTTTGAGTGGACTCCTGAAGCTGACGCAGCGTTCACAGAACTCAAAGCTCTGCTCTCCACCCAGCCGGTGCTTGCTGCCCCAATCAGCAAGGAGCCTTTGCTGCTTTACATTGCAGCCACAGGACAAGTCGTCAGTACAGTACTCACGGTCGAGCGGGAAGAAGAAGGGAAAACCTTAAAAGTTCAGCGCCCAGTGTATTATATTTCTGAACTCTTGACCCCATCAAAGCAAATATATCCTCATTATTAGAAGCTCGTATATGGTATTTATATGACCACAAAGAAAGTTGCCCACTACTTCTCTGATCATTCCATTACAGTCGTCAGCGACGCTCCGTTGTCAGAGATCTTGCATAACAGGGACGCAACTGGTCGAGTGGCAAAATGGGCGATTGAACTCCTTCCTCTAGATATCAAGTTTTAGGCAAAGAAAGCTATCAAGTCCTAGGCAATCGCGGATTTCGTCGCCGAGTGGATTGAACAGCAACTGCCGACTCAGGTCCACTCAGAGCATTGGACCATGTTCTTTGACGGTTCCAAGATGATAAATGGTTCCGGAGCCGGAGTGGTGTTGGTCTCTCCCAGAGGAGATAAACTCAGATATGTTCTTCAAATCCACTTTCATTCCTCTAACAACGAGGCAGAATACGAAGCACTTTTATATGGGTTGCGCATGGCCATTTCACTCGGCGTCCGTCGCGTCATGGTCTATGGCGACTCAGATTTGGTGATCAATCAAGTGATGAAGGAATGGGATGTCAGAAGTCCAGCCATGACTGGTTATTGCAATGCAGTGAGAAAACTGGAGAAGAAATTCGAGGGGTTAGAGCTTCATCACATACCCCGACTGAAAAATCAAGCAGTTGATGATCTGGCAAAAATAGGTTCTAAAAGAGAAGCCATTCCTAGCAATGTGTTTCTGGAACACATCCACACACCATCAGTCCAGGAGGATCCCTTCACTGAAGAGGCCCGCAGCCAAAAAGTGCCACGGATCCGACTGAAGTCGAAGTACCAGCTGTGGTCGACTTGATCATGGAAGTCCTGGTTATCACTCCCGTCTGGACAGAACCGTACATCGCGTACATCCTAAGGAAAGAACTCCCAGAAGACAAAGAAGAAGCTCGACAGATCGTCCGTCGATCCAAGGCCTTTACAGTCATAAAGGGACAGTTATATAGAGAAAACGCGACTGGGGTCGGCCAGAAGTGTATTACACCAGAAGAAGGTCAGATGATCCTTAACGATATCCACTCGGGGACCTGTGGCCATCATGCGTCCTCTCGGACCATTGTGGCTAAAGCATACCGAGCGGGGTTCTACTGGCCAAGAGCCAATGAGATGGCGAAAGAGATAGTCGACAAATGTGAAGGATGTCAGTATTACTCCAACATGCCACACAAGCCCGTGTCGGCCCTGAAAACCATTCCACTCGTCTGGCCCTTCGCTGTTTGGGAGTTGGACATGGTTGGACCACTGAGAACGGGTAGGAGCGGCTTCACTCATGTGCTGGTAGCAGTCGACAAGTTCACCAAATGGATTGAGGCCAAGCCTATCAAGAATCTTGATGCTTGCACCGCTATCAGTTTCATCAGAGATTTGATATTCAGATATGGAGTTCCGCACAGCATCATCACCGACAACGGGTCAAACTTCGATTCCGACAAATTTAGGGCCTTTTGCGCCTCTCAGGGCACTCGGGTCGACTATGCTTCGGTCGCTCACCCTCAGTCGAATGGGCAAGCAGAAAGGGCAAACGGCCTAATTCTCAAAGGACTGAAACCCCGATTGATGCGCGATCTCAAGCACGCAGCAGGTGCATGGGTCAACGAGCTTCCATCAGTCCTTTGGGGATTGAGGACAACCCCGAATCGATCGACCGGAAGAACCCCATTCTTTCTGGTCTATGGAGCCGAGGCAGTCTTACCGAGTGACCTGCTTCACAACGCTCCCAGAGTCGAGCTCTACTCAGAAGATGAGGCAGAACAAGCCCGGCAGGACGCAGTCGACCTCCTAGAAGAAGAAAGAGAAATGGCCTTGATTCGATCGACCATCTATCAGCAAGACTTGCGTCGATTCCATGCCAGAAACGTGAAGAGCCGAGCCTTCCAAGAAGGAGACTTAGTCCTCCGAGTGGATCAGCAGAAACCACACAAGCTCGCTCCTACTTGGGAAGGCCCCTTCATAGTCACCAGAGTCCTCCACAATGGAGCATACCACCTCTAAAATGTCGATTGCCAGATTGATGAGCCACGAGCCTGGAATGCGGAGCTACTCCGCCCCTTTTATACTTGAATTCTCACTCGGATGAGATGTAATAAGAAAAACTCCTGTAGTTTATTTGTCAATGACAAGAGCGTTATAATTTTCCCAGTGATTATTATTGTTTTTGTTTGCGTAAGAAATCCCCCAGTGGGTGGCTTAGCTGCGAATCCGCTTCGCCTAAGTTTGTAAAAACAGTTTCCTACTGAGTGGCGAGCCAGCCTCCCACTCGGGGGCTTAGCTGCGAATCCGTTTCGCCTAAGTTTGAAAAAATCCTACCGAGTGGAGAGCAATCCTCCCACTCGGGGGCTTAGCTGCAGTCCAGTACTCGCCTAAGTTCTCTCGCTTGGAGACTTAGCTGCAGTCAGGCACTCGCCTAAGTTTGAAAAAATCCTACCGAGGGGAGAGCAATCCTCCCACTCAGGGGCTTAGCTGTAGTCCAGTACTCGCCTAAGTTCTCTCACTTGGAGACTTAGCTGCAGTCAGGCACTCGCCTAAGTTTGAAAAAATCCTACCGAGTGGAGAGCAATCCTCCCACTCGGGGGCTTAGCTGCGGTACAGTACTCGCCTAAGTTCTCTCACTAGAAGACTTAGCTGCAGTCAGGCACTCGCCTAAGTTTGAAAAAATCCTACCGAGGGGAGAGCAATCCTCCCACTCAGGGGCTTAGCTGTAGTCCAGTACTCGCCTAAGTTCTCTCACTTGGAGACTTAGCTGCAGTCAGGCACTCGCCTAAGTTTGAAAAAATCCTACCGAGTGGAGAGCAATCCTCCCACTCGGGGGCTTAGCTGCAGTCCATTACTCGCCTAAGTTCTCTCACTAGAAGACTTAGCTGCAGTCAGGCACTCGCCTAAGTTTGAAAAAATCCTACCCAGTGGAGAGCAATCCTCCCACTCGGGGGCTTAGCTGCAGTCCAGTACTCGCCTAGGTTCCCTCACTAGGAGACTTAGCTGCAGTCCAGCACTCGCCTAAGTTTGAAAAAAAATCCTACCGAGTGGAGAGCGATTCTCCCACTTGGGGAGTTAGCTGCAGTCCAGTACTCACCTAAGTACGAAACACATCTCAATCCTCAAGGACGACGAGGGGCGGGTCGACTGCCACCTTCTCCTGGAGAGCTTCGCCACAAATACAAGACATGGGTCGACTACTTCCCTCTCCTTCAGAACTGCGCTGCGAGTGCAGAAGTTGTCTCGAATGAAGAATGGGTTCACTCAGTAGGAGATTCATAAAGATATTCAACGGTAAACCAAGTTCAGATAAATTCTAAAGGTTCCAGACCACAGATCGAAGTACTCGGGCATGCAGCCCAAAAAAGTTTAATGGTTACAAAAACCACTCGGCATTCCGAGGCAAATTTAAGGTGGGACATGAGAGTTTGTTCACTCTGCGGGAGGAGGGCTGGCAGGCTCGATGAACTCATCCAAGTCGACGCCGTCGGCTATCCGAGTGGCTGCAGCGATGAAAGTCTCCATAAAAGTTCGTAAGTCATGCTTCTGGGTGTTGGCGACCTTGATTGCTGCCAGTTTGTCCTGTCGCACCTCCTTGCAGTGGACACGAACCAAAGACAGAGCCACGTCAGCGCCACACTGAGCAGCAGACTTCTTCCACTCCTGCACTCGGTCGGGGATTTCATTTAGTCGAGTCATCAGGGACTCAATATCATTTTGGAGCTCAGCCTCTGGCCAAAGTGCCGGGTCAATCCGCAACATGGCGACCTTCAGTCGAGCCAAGTAGTCCACGGCACTGTCGATGCGAGATTCCAGACGGAGCAGATTCATGGCAATTTCATCTTTCACGGGAGACTTGATTGGATCCAAACCAGGCTCGATCCGCCCAGTCTCCTCTTCAAAGTTGTGGCAAAACTCTGCATTCATGATCCAAGGATAAGTCAATTTTCGTACACTGAGTCGACTCAAAAAAAAAGTCAGTCGAAACAGAATGTGCACCTTCAAGCTTGATGAACAGCTTCTTGGCAAGACTTCTCAGATAACTCTCCAGATCGTCCCTCCTGCGAGCGATGCCTTCCATCTTTTCATTCAGGTTGAGGTTATCCTTCTTCCAACGTGTACACTCCCTGTCGGCTTCATTTAGAGCGGTCTTCAGCCTGGTATTCTCTTCTTCTAACTGGCCGACCGAAGCCAGCTTCTATTCGGCCAAAGCGGTCTTGTCGTCAGCCTCCTTACGGGCAGCAGCCAAGTCCTGATCCTTCTTCGCCAGAGCTTCTCTCAGTTTTTCTGCAAAGATATGATGATTGATTCAGAAATAGCAGAAGGGTACTCAAGCCTAAAAACTAACCAGTCGACAAAATTGTCTTACCTGCGGCGCCGTCTCTGACCTTTTGCAGCTCTGTCCTGGCCAGCTCCAAATCAAGGTTCAGTTGAATCTGCTGCTTCTCCAAGTCAGCAAAGCGAGCTCCAAGATCGCAAGATTTCTGAAATCAAAGGGGAGAAGTTATCGTTACAGCAAAAAAACAACAAAGGCAATAAATACTAAGACTACGGTCGACTGCCAGCAGTCCACCATAGTCTCGGGGACTACACCCAGTGGGTGCACTTAGCGTGCCCCCACTGGTTCTGATCCCACTCGACCGGCCCGCCAAAGTCGAGTCCAAAAAAAGAGAGAGAAAGAAAGTAGAACTCAGACTACAGTTGACTGCCAGCAGTCCACCATAGTCTCGGGGACTACACCCAGTGGGTGCACTTAGCATGCCCCCACCGGTTCTGATCCCACTCGACCGGCCCGCCGAAGTTGAGTGGAAGAGACAAACTACCAGTTTGGTTTACACATTCGGCAAAATACAAAGACTACAGTCGACTGCCAGCAGTCCACCGTAGTCTCCACTAGTCCAAAACTTCAATCGACGCACCTAGTGGGTGTACAGACGCAAAGATTTTCGGAAAGAATCTTCAGGTAGCATATCCTAACAGAACAAGCGGCGACCAACTAACCTGAACGTTGCTTTGGAGAGCCGAGCTGGCATCATAGGCGGCTTGGCTGGCGTCCCGCACCGTCTTCATCTTCTCCATCATAATGCCCGCCTGGCGTATGGCTTCCTTAGCAGCATTCACCTCGTCCTCTGGGACATGATGGGTCGCAAAAACTAAAGGCAGGTCGACAGGGGCCTGAGCAGTCGACGAAGAAGGCAGGGCACTCGACAGTAGCTCAGTGAAGGTAACAGAACCCCGATTGACGTCGCCAGTGTCCTGAACAACTGGTTCCGCCCTCGGCGTCGTCTGTAGCGCCCCGCTTTTAGGAGCTCGCCTATTTTTCCTCGTCGAAGGCCTCTCGGACTCTTCATCATCATCAGGGAGGTCAATAATGTTGGGAGCTGTGCAAAGTTCAAATTGCCAAAATCACGTCACCCAATGATGCACGATGCAGTTGAATCGACCAAAGAAAGATAGTATGGCAGAAATCATATGCGGATTAGAAGTGACCGCATCCTCCATCACCTCATCATCATCCCTGTAAGCTGAGGTCCCAGAAGTGGCAGCGCTAACAATTCCAAAGTTCGTCCAGTTAAAACAAGAAAAACAAACAGCACGGAGCGTCGAGTGAATACAAGGAGAGACACTCACGCGGAGGCGACAGGGATATCGATCTTGATCTTTGGCAGCGCCTTCCGAGTCTTCGGCTCTGCAACTTTGGGGTGCTTTGGCGCCTTCTCAGTCGGGGTTGGTGAAGAGACCCGAGGACGCTTCGAAGACTGACCAGCCTGAGCAGTTGCCTTGTCGCGGGCACTCGGCCATTCTTGGTCAAGCTTGGATCGTCTCTCTATGCGAGGAGGCGACTCGACTTCTTCCCCATCACTTGAGTCGTCACTTCCACCATCCCCTTCACCATCGGAAGTCCACTCGCCACTTTCGCCACCACTCGCCTCGCCTTCCAGAGCTTGCTCTTGCTCCCCGTTGGGCATCAAATACATTTCAATAATGGCCTGAAAGAAAGCAGGGAGAACAAAGTCAGTCGACGCAATACAGACAGCTGCGCGAGTGAATTCAGATTACAAGCAAAAACTCAGAATCAGACCTGCTCTGGTGCACGCGACTGGTCGAATGGGGGAACTCTCCTGGCTCCTCCGGGATTGTCCTTGTTCCCAGTAATGCTCGACAGCCACTTCTCCAGCGTGTCGTCATCGACCTCCTCCGGGTGGATCCGAGTGGAGTCTTCTAGACCCGAATACATCCACATCGGGTGGTCTCGGGCTTGGAGAGGCTGGATGCGCCACTGAAGGAAGACCTCCAAGAGATCCATACCAGTGACCCCGTCACGAATGAGCTGGACCACTCAGTTGACCAACACCTTCACGTGCGCCTTCTCCTCCAGGAGCACCTTCAAAGGGGAGGGTTTTTCCACTCGGTCCATGGTAAAGGGAGGGAGGCCAGTCGATTGCCCCGGCGTCGACTGGTCTTTGCAGTAGAACCAGGTCGACTGCCATCCGCGAACTGAATCGGGAAGAATCATGGCCGGAAAGGAGCTTTTTCCCCTCGTCTGGATGCCAAGACCCCCACACATCTGGATCACTTGGGTCCTCTCGTCACTCGGATTAGTCTTTTTCACTGTCTGGGAGCGACAAGTGAAAATATGCTTGAAAAGACCCCAGTGAGGTCGACAACCCAAGAAGTTCTCACACAAGGAAATGAACACGGCAAGATAAACGATTGAGTTGGGGGTAAAATGGTGGAGTTGAGCCCCAAAGAAGTTCAGAAACCCTCGGAAGAAACGATGAGGAGGCAAGGAAAACCCACGGTCGACGTGGGTGGCAAGAAGAACGCGCTCACCCTCCCGGGGTTGCGGCTCGGATTCCTTCCCCGGAAGCCGCGCCAAGTCGTAGGGGATCAGCCCTCCCTCGGCCAGGTTGTCGAGGTCTTCTTGGGAGATCCTCGAGTGGATCCAGTCGCCCTGGATCCAACCCTTCGGCAGGCCAGTCCGCGAGGAAGATCCGCCCCGGCTCATCGCCTTCCCCTTTGACCTCGCCGTCGCCTTCTTTGCCCGCTCCAGAGCCGCTATCTTCTCCTTCACCATTGTCGCCGACGAGACGCGTGTGGTGCGGTGGCGCTGGAGCAAGAGCGAGCGCAGAGGAGAGGCGTGAGGAGGAGAAGAGATAATGGGGCGCACTGTTCGGGAGACTTCGGTCCAACGCCTTATATGAGGCCGCTTCCGAGTGGCTGACAGGTAGGCCCAGATGGCTCTGTCAAATCCCGTAACGACCGCACGAGCGATACGTGGCGAAAAAGGTGGCACGGGGATCGAGGCGGCTCCGCTCTATCTCGTCCGATTACTGCGGCCTCCCCCGTCCCACGCGCTTCCCAAAATTCGGATCCCACTAAATCCGCGGGCAGCTAATAACTTGTCAGACCAAAGATCTCCTCCGCACCGTCACTTGGAGCCTGACAAGTAAAGAAACTCACTCAGCGAAGAATTAAGAATGGATCAAGGCGACTAAAAAGGGAGTTGCTGTCATCACTCAGGTCCGTTGATCTGAAACAAGATATGCTCACGACATAGAAAACGAGCCGGAGAAGCCCTCAACTCCTTCCCCACTCAAACCTCGATCCATTCGGGGGCTAATGATGAAGCTATGTACCTAGGGTAGGGTCACGGACCTGTCCTAACTGCCCTACCCAAGGACACCTCTAGAAGAAATCACCTTTCAATCGACTTGGAGGTGTTCCACTCGACAGACTTGAAGACATTCGACCAAGAAGCAATTACTCGACCAAGATCCAACCACTCGACGGCCAGGAGACCTAAAGTCACTCCGCACGCTAACGGTCGGTCATTAAGTAGCTTTTATGGTCATCATAGCACTTTATTACTAGCGTTATCAGTAACGCCCTACCTTAATGTACATTGAACCCTTCGTAACGTGAGCTGGCCAGGGTCCTGGCGCACTCTATATAAGCCACCCCCCTCCTCTAAGACAAGGGTTCGCACCTCTGTAACCCATATTCATATAATCCAGTCGACCGCCTCCGTGCTCCGAGACGTAGGGCTATTACTTCCTCCGAGAAGGGCCTGAACTCGTAAACCTTGCGTGCTTACAACTTCTCCACAGCTAAGATCTTGCCTCTCCATACTTACCCCCCTACACTACTGTCAGACTTAGAACCACGACAGTGGCGGCCGGGGACGAGCGATGGTGTTTTCCTACCAATCTATCCCCCTAGGAGCATGCGCGTAATCTTTGCTTTGATATCTTGTAGATTTTCACAATAAATATATAAGTTCTTTATGACTAATGTTGAGTCCATGGATCATACGCACTCTCACCCTTCCACCATTGCTAGCCTCTCTAATACCGCGCACCTTTCACCGGTATCATACACCCACCATATACCTTCCTCAAAACAGCCACCATACCTACCTATCATGGCATTTCCATAGTCATTCCGAGATATATTTCCATGCAACTTTCCACCTTCCCGTTTATTACGACACACTCCATCATTGTCATATTGGTTAGCATGATCATGTAGATGACATCGTATTTGTGGCAAAGCCACCGTTCATAATTCTTTCATACTTGTCACTCATGAGTCATTGCATATTGCGGTACACTGCCGGAGGCATTCATATAGAGTCATATCTTGTTCTAAGTATCGAGTTGTAATTCTTGAGTTGTAAGAAAATAAAAGTGTGATGATCATCATTATTAGAGCATTGTCCCAGTGAGGAAAGGATGATGGAGACTATGATTCCCCCACAAGTCGGGATGAGACTCCGGACGTAAAAAAAGGAGGCCAAAAAAAGAGAGAGAAAAGGCCCAAATAAAAAATATATAAATGAGAGAAAAATAGAGAAGGGACAATGCTACTATCCTTTTACCACACTTGTGCTTCAAAGTAGCACCATGATCTTCATGATAGAGAGTCTCCTATGTTGTCACTTTCATATACTACTGGGAATTTTTCATTATAGAACTTGGCTTGTATATTCCAATGATGGGCTTCCTCAAAATGCCCTAGGTCTTCATGAGCAAGCAAGTTGGATGCACACCCACTTAGTTTCTTTTGTTGAGCTTTCATATACCTATAGCTCTAGTGCATCTGTTGCATGGCAATCCCTACTCACTCACATTGATATCTTTTGATGGGCATCTCCATAGCCCGTTGATACGCCTAGTTGATGTGAGACTGTCTTCTCCCTTTTTGTCTTCTCCACAACCACCACTCTGTTCCACCTATAGTGTTATATCCATGGCTCACGCTCATGTATTGCGTGAAGATTGAAAAAGTTTTGAGAATGTCAAAAGTATGAAACAATTGCTTGGCTTGTCATCGGGGTTGTGCATGATTTAAATACTTTGTGTAGTGAAGATAGAGCATAGCCAGACTATGTGATTTTGTAGGGATAACTTTCTTTAGCCATGTTATTTTGAGAAGACATAATTGCTTAGTTAGTATGCTTGAAGTATTTTTGTATGTCAATATAAACTTTTGTCTTGAATCTTTTGGATCTGAATATTCATACCACAATTAAGAAGAATTACATTAAAATTATGCCAAGTAGCACTCCGCATCAAAAATTCTGTTTTTATCATTTACCTACTCGAGGACGAGCAGGAATTAAGCTTGGGGATGCTTGATACGTCTCCAACGTATCTATAATTTTTGATTGCTCCATGCTATATTATCTACTGTTTTGGACATTATTGGGCTTTATTATCCACTTTTACATTATTTTTGGGACTAACCTATTAACCGGAGGCCCAGCCCAGAATTGCTGTTTTTTGCCTATTTTAGGGTTTCGAAGAAAAGGAATATCAAACGGAGTCCAAACGGATTGAAACCTTCGGGAATGTGATTTTCTCAACGAACAAGACCGAGGAGACTTGGACCCAACGTCAAGACACAAAACAGGAGGCCACGAGGTAGGGGGCACGCCTACCCCCACCAGGCGCGCCCGCCACCCTCGTGGGCCCCCTGTTGCTCCACCGACGTACTCCTTCCTCCTATATATACCTACGTACCCCCAAACGATCAGATACGGAGCCAAAATCCTAATTCCACCACCGCAGCTTTCTGTATCCACGAGATCCCATCTTGGGGCCTGTTCCGGAGCTCCGCCGGAGGGGGCATCGATCATGGAGGGCTTCTACATCAACACCATACCCCCTCCGATGAAGTGTGAGTAGTTTAGTTCAGACCTACGGGTCCATAGTTATTAGCTAGATGGATTCTTCTCTCTTTTTGGATCTCAATACAAAGTTCTCCCCCTCTCTTGTGGAGATCTATTCGATGTAATCTTCTTTTTGCGGTGTGTTTGTTGAGACCGATGAATTGTGGGTTTATGATCAAGCCTATCTATGAACAATATTTGAATCTTCTCTGAATTCTTTTATGTATGATTGGTTACCTTTGCAAGTCCCTTCGAATTATCAGTTTGGTTTGGCCTACTATATTGATATTTTTTGCAATGCGAGAAGTGGTTAGCTTTGGGTTCAATCTTGCGGTGTCCTTTCCTAGTGACAGTAGGGGCAGCAAGGCACGTATTGTATTGTTGCCATCGAGGATAACAAGATGGGGTTTTCATCATATTGCATGAGTTTATCCCTCTACATCATGTCATCTTGCTTAAGGCGTTACACTGTTTTCATTAACTTAATACTCTAGATGCATGCTGGATAGCGGTCGATGAGTGGAGTAATAGTAGTAGATGCAGGCAGGAGTCGGTCTACTTTTCTCGGACATGATGCCTATATACATGATCATACCTAGATATTCTCATAACTATGCTCAATTCTGTCAATTTCTCAACAGTAGTTTGTTCACCCACCGTAGAATACTTATGCTCTCAAAGAAGCCACTAGTGAAACCTATGCCCCTCGGGTCTATCTTCATCATATCAATCTACCAATACTTAGTTATTTCCTTTTGCTTTTACTTTGCATCTTTATCATAAAAATACCAAAAATATTATCTTATCATATCTATCAGATCTCACTCTCGTAAGTGGCCGAGTAGGGATTGACAACCCCTATTTACGTTGGTTGCGAGGATTTATTTGTTTTGTGTAGGTACGAGGGACTCGCACATTGCCTCCTACTGGATTGATACCTTCTTTCTCAAAAACTGAGGGAAATACTTACGCTACTTTACTGCATCATCCCTTCCTCTTCGGGGAAAACCAACACAGTGCTCAAGAGGTAGCATACGGCATCCGTTGGATGGACATCGAACGACCACTGCTGCTAGAACCGTGTGTTGACTATAAGTTGACCAAGCCTTGCATATGCGTCAACTCTTTTTTTTGAGGGGACGCGTCAACTTAGTAAGGCCACAAGTGTGTGGCAGAGAACTTATAGCCCATTTGAGATTTGTAAGAATATGCAGCCAATTTTTGAATTCTAATGGAATGTACTATAGCCCATTTACAGTTTGTTAAAAGTATAGCCCATTTCAACCAACCGTTCAAAACAGAATTCAATAAAATTTCCCACATTCTGATGGGATCCGAAATATTTTTATCCCAAAATTTCTAGTCAGATTAAATACAATTTCAATATTAATTTATATTACGTAAAAATCCAATGAAACATTACGGTCGCAACAATTAATGAAATTAAAATTTTCAATATCCAAAATATATATTTTATAAAGTTATTACGTGTTTGGTGCATTTTTTATAGTTACTGCCCAGTTTTTATAATTACATCCCATTTATTATTTCTTAAAGCCCATTTTTTTGTTAAGCCTAATGTATCCCTCCTAGGAAAGATTTGCAGCCCAGCGGGGCTGAGAATAGCAACTTGACCTTGCCTGGGTATTTCTAAAAAAAGTATAGCTGGGCTAGCCATTTTCAGCTTGAAAAAAATTAATATATGGGCTGGATATCTGGCCTGGGCTAGACGGGCCACGGCCCGCCTAGTTAATACCTGCGGCGATGTTTTCATTGTTGTTCAGAGGAGAAAAATTAATATCTGGGCTAAACATCGCTCAAGAAAAACTCTGCAGTGCTCACACCTCAAAAATACAAATACTGCTCGAGCTTCTTGGTCCCAGCTGTCGGCCGCTTCTTGTGCAATTCTCTCGTTTATTGACTACATAGGTTGACAATGGTGTGGGACCGTGATGTCAGGAAACAAGGAGGAAGCAAAAAAATTATAGTTTTATATACTAATAAGGAGGCACTTGCGTACGCGCGGCTATGGCCCTGGTGGGTCCCCACTGTCATCCTCTCCAAGTAAAGTCATCTCCTCATCCTCATGTCCGTTGACCATGTTGACAACGCGAGACGGCGGTGCCACGGCGAGCGCAACAACTCGAAGGACGACGGAGAGGGCCTCACGGGCCCTACGGATGGTCTGATACAGCACCCGCTGCTCATTCGGGAAGCCAGGATCATAGGGCCACATGTTCGCAATGACATTGTCGTTCGCTTGTTCACTGGTGCTCGTTGAGGAGATGGAGGTTGCAGGACAAGTCCTCTTGCACTGGTAGCTCTTCCGCCATTACGGCGTAGAAGTGCGGCCACACCTGCTCTATGGTGAACACGACATGAACCGGCTTAGACAGTGGCACCGGCTCCTGGTCGGAAGCTACGTCCATCGTCTGATTGTCGTCGCTCAGCTCGGCGAGCTAGCTGGCAAGCCAGCATGTCCAGCTGCTGGACCGACCAGCTACCAAGCACGAGTCTGACTACCCTGGCCCACCCAGACCGCCTCCCTCGCCCGCGCGCGCTTTCTGCCCGAAACGGTCAGCGCGACCCGCCTTGCTTCCCGGTGCAGGCGATTGCTCCGCCTTCAAATGACACAAGTGTCGTCCATCCGTCCTTATGCCGCCCACATTAATGATACGCGGTTGCCGAGGTGGCTACTCTGGCGCCACACGTTCGTCCCTCCGCCGCCCACCATTGCTATATAAACTGCTGTGCCGGCCATAGCCGCAGTCATCTGCATTCGTTACCTTTCTCATGTCCACACCACTACTGCCCACCATGGCTTCCTCGCACTCCAGCGCTCTTCGGGATGGGCGGACAACGAACCACAAGGAGATGGCAGCCATTGCTGCCGACTGGCTGGCCGGCAGGCAGCTGGAGGACGACGATGTCCCAATGGAGAACATGGTAGTCGATGATCCGGCGCCAACCCCCTCCTCCATGCCATCCTCGCCGGTGCATTGCACCCTGACCATTGGTGAGGCCAGTGCCCAATATATGGACACAGTGAGGCAGAAGCGTGAGGAGCAGTTCCGGGAGGCGCAGGCCGACGCCGCCTACAAACACCATCTCTTCCAGGAGCACCTGCAGGTGGAGGAGCAGATCGCCGCGGAGCAGGCGGAGCAGGAGGCGCTGCTCGACTCGTAACGCTCCGCCTGCGAAGGCAGCCTCGAGCACTGGCGGTACCGCATGCGGGTTGCGGAGGCTGCGGCCGCCTACAAATAGGGCGATGAAGCGGGTGAGGTGCTGTTTGGAAAGACCAAGGATGAGGTAGAGGACAATGCCGACTCCGACGAGTCCCCGCTCCGCTGGCTCCGCCGAGGCCCTGCTCCGCCGAGGCCCCGCGACGCCAACAACGAGGCAGAGGACGCCGCCGGCTCCACCGAGGCCCCGCCCTGCCGGCAACGAGGGGGAGGATTTACCCCGCTCCGCCGAGGCGCCGCCCGCCGGCAATGAGACATAGGACATCACCGGCTCCACCGAGGCCCCGCCCCGCTACCAACGAGGCCACGCCACACAGAAAACGAGGAAGAGTAGAACACAGTAGGTCGCCGCCGCGCAGGTCCAAGTAAGGCCACCGCTGCTACCCTCCGGTTGTTGGCACTGAGCTGTACATGTTGTATGAAATGTAATGAAATCCGGCATGTTTATATGAAATCTAACCGTGTATGAATGAATTTATTTCGATTAGTTCGAATTTTTGTATCACTGGCATTGGATGAACATGCAAAACAATATGTACTAGCATTACTCCTAGGGTGATCACCTCGTTTGCAGCAGTTTCACATGTACTCCCTCCGGTCCTTTCTAGTCTGCATACAAGTTCCGTCTGCAGTCAAAGTATCTCTACTCTGACCAATCTTATAGAAAAAAGTATGCACTTTCACAATGTGCGAAGTAAAAAGGAACAACAAGAGTACAAAGATTTGAGCAGCTTTTTAGCGTTCATGTACATTGCAATCAAACACACAAGCCTGGCAATTCATAGAGAACATTCAAAATAATCGATGATTATGCACCTCAGCGATTCACATGTCAGAGGCAATATTTACTTCACAACTAAAGAATAAAGAAAAAAATGGATCGACGCTGCTGATACGTCTCCAATGTATCTATAATTTTTGATTGTTCCATGCTATTATATTATCAACCTTGGATGTTTTATATGCATTTATATGCTATTTTATATGATTTTTGGGACTAACCTATTAACCTAGAGCCCAGTGCCAGTTTCTGTGTTTTCCTTGTTTTACAGTATTGCACAAACGGAAAATCAAATGGAGTCCAATTGACCTGAAACTTCACGGAACTTATTTTTGGACCAGAAGAAGCCCACGGAGTATCGGAGATGGACCAGAAGAGTCCCGGGCTTCCCACGAGGGTGGGGGGCCTGCCTCGTGGACAGCCCGGAGATCCACCGACGTACTTCTTCCTCCTATATATATCCATATACCCTAAAAAAAACTTCGGGGAGCAGAATAGATCGGGAGTTCCGCCGCCAGAAGCCTCCGTAACCACCGAAAACCAATTTAGACCTGTTCTGGCACCGTTCCGAAGGGGGCAATCCCTATCTGGTAGCCATCTTCATCATCCCGGTGCTCTCCATGACGAGGAGGGAGTAGTTCTCCCTCGGGGCTGAGGGTATATACCAGTAGCTATGTGTTTGATCTCTCTCTCTATCTATCTCTCTCGTGTTCTTGAGGTGGTACGAACTTGATGTATCGCGAGCTTTGCTATTATAGTTGGATCTTATGATGTTTCTCCCCCTCTACTTTCTTGTAATGGATTGAGTTTTCCCTTTGAATTTATCTTATCGGATTGAGTCTTGAAGGATTTGAGAACACTTGATGTATGTCTTGCCGTGCTTATCTGTGGTGACAATGGGATATCACATGATCCACTTGATGTATGTTTTGGTGATCAACTTGCGGGTTCCGCCCATGAACCTATGCGTAGGGGTTGGCACACGTTTTCGTCTTGACTCTCCGGTAGAAACTTTGGGGCACTCTTTGAAGTACTTTGTGTTGGTTGAGTAGATGAATCTGAGATTGTGTGGTGCATATCATATAATAATACCCACGGATACTTGAGGTGACATTGGAGTATCTAGGTGACATTAGGGTTTTGGTTGATTTGTGTCTTAAGGTGTTATTGTAGTACGAACTCTAGGATAGATTGAACGGAAAGAATAGCTTCGTGTTATTTTACTACGGATTCTTGAATAGATCGATCAGAAAGGATAACTTTGAGGTGGTTTCGTACCCTACCATAATCTCTTCGTTTGTTCTCCGTTATTAGTGACTTTAGAGTGACTCTTTGTTGCATGTTGAGGGATAGCTATATGATCCAATTATGTTATTATTGTTCAGAGAACTTGCACTAGTGAAATTATGAACCCTAGGCCTTGTTTCAACGCATTGCAATACCGTTTGTGCTCACTTTTATCATTAGTTACCTTGCTGTTTTTATATTTTCAGATTACAAAAACCATTATCTACTATCCATATTGCACTTGTATCACCATCTCTTTGCCGAACTAGTGCACCTATACAATTTACCATTGTATTGGGTGTGTTGGGGACACAAGAGACTCTTTGTTATTTGGTTGTAGGGTTGTTTGAGAGAGACCATCTTCATCCTACGCCTCCCACGGATTGATAAACCTTAGGTCATCCACTTGAGGGAAATTTGCTACTATCCTACAAACCTCTGCACTTGGAGGCCCAACAACGTCTACAAGAAGAAGGTTGTGTAGTAGACAACAAGCTCTTTTCTGGTGCCATTGCCGGGGAGGTTAGCGCTTGAAGGTATATCTTTAGATCTTGCAAACGAATCTTTTTGTTTCTTGTTTTATCACTAGCCGAGTCTATAAAAGAAAACTACAAAAAAATGGAATTAAGGGTACCTCATATGCTTCATCTTTTTAATATCTTTCATGAAAATAAGGATTCCAATAATTGTGCTCAAGTGCTAGAAGAAGAATGCATTAGAATGTTTGGCACTAAATATTTGAATGATGAGCATGATTGCAATGTTGTTAGTATGAATTCCTTGAATATCCATGATGCTAATGATATGCAAAGCCACAAGCTTGGGGAAGCTATGTTTGATGAAGATGATATTTTTCCCCCAAGTTTTGATGAGAAAATTTATTATGATGAAAGCATGCCTCCTATTTATGATGATTATATTGATGAAAGTGGATTTGAAGAGGTCATGACTTTATTTTGTGATGAATCCACTATTTCGGAAGAGGTTCCAATTGATTATGAGAACAAAGTTGCTATCTATGATGATTATTGTGATGAATTTTATGCTATAAAGAATAATGATATCCATGAAACTTTTCATCAAGATTTTAGTTTTCAATTGGATTATGCCTCACATGATAATTATTTTGTTGAGTTTGCTCCCACTATTATTCATGAGAAGAATTTTGCTTATGTGGAGAGTAGTAAAATTTCTATGATTGTAGATCATGAAAAGAATGCTTTAGGTGCTCTTTATATTGTTGAATTCATTCATGATGCTACTAAAAATTATTATGAGGGAGGAACATATGCTTGTAGGAGTTGCAATAATATCAACTTTCCTGTCTATGTGCTTAAAGTTTTGAAGTTATGCTTGTTTTACCTTTCTATGCAAGTTGATTCTTGTTCCCATAAGTTGTTTGCTCACAAAATACCTATCCATAGGAAGTGGGTTAAACTTAAATGTGCTAGTCATATTCTTCATGGTGCTCTCTTTATGTTTCAATTCTTATCTTTTATGTGAGCATCATTGAAATCATCATGCCTAGCTAGGGGTGTTAAACGATAGCGCTTACTGGGAGGCAACCCAACTTTATTCTTGTTCCTTGATTTTTTTACCTGTTTAGTAATAAATAAATCATCTATCCTCTGTTATGATTGTGTTTTTATGTTTTAATTAGTGTTTGTGCCAAGTAAAGCCTTTAGGATCTTCTTGGGTGATTGTTATTTGATCTTGCTGTAAAAAACAAAAAGTATGCGCTCACGAGAATACTTTTCATTTTTTACCAGAGAGCGATAAAATGCCAATTCCAACTGCAGTAGATCAATATACAAATTGCCTAGGACTTCCTAATTTATCAAGAGTTTTGGAGTTACAGAAGTATTCGAAACCTACAGATTACTACAGATTGTTCTGTTTTTTGACAGATTCTGTTCTCTATGTGTTCTCTATGTGTTGTTTGCTTATTTTGATGAATCTATGAGTAGTATCGGAGGGTATGAACCATAGAGAAGTTGGAATACAGTAGATATTACATCAATATGAATTTAGAATGGGTTCACAATAGTACCTAAGTTGTGATTTATTTTCTTATACTAACGGAGCTTACAAGTTTTCTGTTAAGTTTTGTGTTGTGAAGTTTTCATGTTTTGGGTAAAGTTTCGATGGACTATGGAACAAGGAGTGGCAAGATCCTAAGCTTGGAGATGCCCAAGGCACCCCAAGGTAATATCCAAGGACACCAACAAGCCTAAGCTTGGGGATGCCCCGAAAGGCATCCCCTCTTTCATCCTCATCCATCGGTAACTTTACTTGGAGCTATATTTTTATTCACCACATTGTTGACACCAGATTTTGGCATGGTCACGAATCAGGGTTCGTATGCAAAAGTTAGAGGCAACATTTCGCGGGCCGGCCCTGAGTGAGAAAGTATTCGGCCTTTGCCGGCTGAATGAAACCTTGCCGGGGTAAAACCTTGCCGATGTGAGGGCTTACCGATGTGGAAAGCTTGCCGGCGTGGAGAGCTTGCCGGCGAAGAAGCTTGCCGGTGTGAAATCTTGCCGACGGAGAAACCTTGTCGAAGAGGAACTCTTGCCGGGGTAGAAACCTTGCCGAGGAGGAACTCTTGCCGGGGTAGAAACCTTGCCGAGCTAGGGAGAAACCTTGCCGGTGTAAAAAAACCTTGTTGGGGTGAAACCTTGTCGGTGTGGAAAGCTTACCCGGGTGGAAGGCCTGCCGGGGTGGAGGTTGTGATAGTCAATCCGACCAGAAGCTGAAGATGGGCTCAAATGATTATCTAGATGGACTCAAATGGAGAAGTGATCTACATGAAAGAGTTCCGTATTATTGATATGAACATCTTTGAAATTTGGGTCATCGCCGTCCGATTTCATCTCGAAGGCCGAAACTATGCTCGAAGTACCAAGATCTTATATTCAAAATACAGTTTAGCCGATTAAGCCCCCAAGACGACCTCAAATGAAAAAATGATCTACACGGGTTGTCTTCGTCTCGTTGAAACGATCGATTTTGATATAAAAATCGTTCAAATCCGAGTTTGTATGCAAAAGTTAGAGCAATCGGAGTGCAGCCCTGTCACGAGGCGAGATGTGGCGCGCCCCACCAGACACATGTCTGACGGGTAGCGGGAGGAGATAGCCCGTGTTGCGAGACTGATCTGACCCTCAAGATGATCTCTGATCAAAAAACCTTCAACATGAAAGTTGTTCGTCTCGTCGAAACGGTCAAGATTGCTTTTAGGCTTGTTTTCATCCGAGATCGTTTACCACCGCAAAAAGGACCCGCAAGGTGCAGCCAGTTTAAAGGGAAATGATTGAAATCAACTGACCGATAAACTCGTTGCGTCCGCCGAGTCCATCATCCTTTGATCTTTTTTTAACTGTGGAAACTAAAGCATGCCACGTGTCTAATGAACCATCCACACAAATCTTATCCTCCCGGAAGCCATCATCTTCCTCTTCCCCCACTCCCGGCGCTGCAAAGCAGGCTGCTCCACATGTACTGCTGGTGTGGCCGCCATGACCGACGGGAGACGTTGATGCTACAATTGGAGATGCACTAGCGGCCTCCTTTCGCGGGCGGGCACTGGAATTGCCAGCCCGGCCAGTGCTCACTTGTGTCGCCCCCGGCTACAAATGACGGGATCGCAACATCACCATTGTTGCAGAAACATCACCGTTGTTGCGGGAATACGACGGTACGACACTGCGACGCTTCTGCAACATAATCTCAGTTGCCAAAAAATTCTGCAACAAGACCTTAGTTGCAAAAATATTCTGCAACAAGACCTTAGTTGCAAAAAAAATCTGCAATAAAACCTATGTTGCAAAAATGAAAGAAACCGCTCGGTCGCTCGATACGCCAGATCTAACGGCTTGGGAGCCGGCAGATCTTTTAGAAAGATCCACCGGCCGACGTGTAGCAGGCCCCCAGTTTAAACCGAACAGTTTTGGAAAGTTCGGATAAAATCAGTCCGAATTTGACTAGGGTTTTGGACGTGAATTGATGTAATTTTCTTGTAAGGAAAGCCTAGATAAATCCTTTGCTTATACGGGAAGTCCAGCCGCCTCTTATATATGTTAGGGTGACGGCCGATTGAAACAGCACCAATCGAACCAATCAATCTATTACACTTTTGTGTTCATCTATCTTTATCCCCTCTCCTTGTATCTTTCTTTCTCGTTATTCGTTCGTTCTTCGCATTGGAGGGCAGCGATCCACGAGGCTCTAGGGGCGAGTGAATCGACCTAGGGCAGCCCATAGCCATCGCACTCCCTGACGGGGTCCCTCCCGGGCATGTGGGGTTTCGGGTTTTCAAAAGCGCCCACTGACTGTCTTGCGTATCGCGCTGTCGGTCGGGTCTTCTTCGATGTGACTTGCGGTGCATCACCCCCGGCATCGAGGGTACACGTGACATGTTCATGTGTCAACACACTTTTTGGCGACTCCGCTGGGGACGAAGCTTCGAACGGTCTCTGGCCTGTTCTTGCTGCGAAGAGATCGTCATCAAGTTGCTGAAATCTACAAAGGTAATATGAATACCAAATTCCCCTTTGTAGATGCAAATAATTCATATGTTATTCCTGGATCACCTAATGAGCATAATGTATCGGCTAGCCCTAGTTTTGTCAATCATGCATCTAATTATGCGCAAGGGCCGATGCAAAACAATTTTCATGCTTCAAATTCTTATGATTTTAGCAACGTACAACATATGTATCCAAACTCTCATGCATCGGCAACCCCACAAATCCATATGCCGATGAACAACATGATGGGTTTGGTTAATCAATTTGAAACACCTCATGTTAAAATTTCTAATAGCATACAAGAAAGTGTTTCACCTTTTTATTCATCGGCAACTGATTTGCAATATGTGAATCCAACCTTGCCAATGGATGGGAGTATTGGCCATTCTACTGCTAGCTATTCGGCCAGTTACTCTCAACCATCATATGCTACACCTCATGTTAGTAATTTTTCAGCACCGTATGCAACTGTAGATGTTCATAATTCGGCCCCGCATCTTCATGGTCACAGCCGAATAAGTGAAAAATTTATAGGAACACATGTGCCGTCATCAAATACTGTAGCATATAATGCATACTCTACGCAATTCAAGAATTTTGGCAACACTCACGAATCATTGCCGAAAGAATCTGAAAGCGTTGCGGAGCAATCCCTTCCAGAAGCGGTTGTGGCTGCATTAAAAAAGAGCTTGGCACAAAACAAGAGGATTAGTGCTCTTTGCCTTAAACAATATGAAAAGGGGTTGTTTCCTGATTATGCTGCAAAAAAAGCTAGAGTTTTACAAGAAGATGAATCTTTGCCAATTGATAAAATTGCTGAGCAAAAATATGTTTTTACAACAATGCATATGCCTTCACCTAATACTACATCATATTATACAGCCCCTACACAATTGCAAAGTTTCGGCAACACCCATGTGCCATTGCCGAAAGAATCTAAAAGCATTGGGGGGCAATCGTATCCGAAGTGGGCTGAAATTGAGAAAATATTAAAGCCAATTTCGCCGCTCGTCGCCAGAAACAAAAAGAAACAGAATTGGCTCAAGTGAAAGAAGCATTGCCAATTGGTAGAAGCAATGTAAAGAAAGATGATTCAGAACATGAAAGTGCTCCGGTTAAAAAAGCCGAATCAAGAAGTATATATTCTGAATCCATCAAATGCAAAGAGGCAAGCATTATTGAGAAAGGGCATGCAAAGAATAGCAAAGCGACCATACTTGATTTTTCCAAAGTTAATGGAACCTACTTCCTACCCTATGAGTTTCGTGCCAGAGAAATTGATGAACTTCAAGGACAAGAACAAGTAGCCGAACAAAGTTCGGCCGACAAATTTTTTCAATGTAATGATGCACGGAATCAAGAAAAAGATGATGAAGAGGCGTTGGGGAGCCATCCAAAGGCGGAGCAAGATATTGTTCAAGTCACACCACCATCGTGCTCTCCCAACATATTTGAAGAGGTATGTTTAGCAAGTAATTTACCTATTTTCAGATTTGGTCAGGACTTTATTGTTGATGCATCTATTAGAAAAATCCTCATAAGTAATTTTGAAAGACCAATGAAGAAGGGTAATTTAGTTGCTAGCAATAAAGTTGTTATTGAGCATATCGGTCAACCCATTACGCCATTTATAAAGACCGATAGTGACTTATTATTACAGCCAAAGCTTTCCCCGTTGCTTTATCTAAAGTTCATATCTATTTGGGTTGCTTTGCTTATTTGATACTTGGCTTGCACTTGGTATCAATTGAGACATGTATGTTCTAACTATTTTCGTTTTAGGAATTTAAAGCCAAGGTTAAATTCTGTTGAGAAAACCGATGCTAGTATAATATCTTACCCAAAGACATAGGAAATAGAGTGCAAAACACAATGCATAGCCGAATGGTGTGGTGCAAAATCTGAACCATTCGTTTGCTTAATTCCAAAGCCGTTCTCACATCAAGATCGGCTAGAAATAAAAGGTTTACCTTTAATTCAAACATGTGTGATAAAATATTTGATTTGTTGTTGAGGAATAATTATATTAGAATTCTTGATCACCATGTTGAGCCATCTGTCCAGGGACGAATCTATTGTAAGTTGCATGATTCGTCCAAGCATAATTTTGAGGATTGTAACATGTTTCGTCAAATAGTTAAATCGGCCATTGATAAAGGACGATTGAAATTTGTTGAGGCACCAAGAGATTACCAGTCTATTCCTATTGGTCCTGATGGTAGAAAGTTTTTGCATCGGCTGCTTCAAGCCGATCCATTTGAAGAGAAGGTAAAAACTGCAGGTGATGGGATCAAGCTTTCAAGTAAAGAAGTTGTCGAAGAGCATAATGAACATAATCTTGAGGGCAAGAATTCCATCGAAGCTACAATGGAGACGCCAAGGACTGGGGGGCAGCAAGCAAATCCAATGATCGATGAAAGCAAACCAAAAGGAAACAAAGGCCGAAATAAGCGCAAGTGTAAGAGATCAAAAATCACCTTCACTGAACTATTGGATAAATATCAAAAGAAGAGTGAAGAGAAGAATGCTTATCGGCCCAATCATGCAAAGAAACCAAGATCACCCCCAAGGCGCAAATATGAGGATTGGTATTGGCAAAGTGAGAATTTTAATGCAACATATCATATCCTTATTTTGGGCCGCCAATGCCAGCCGTGGATGCCTCCCTATGATCATATAGATCCATATCCATCATGGGAGAGGTATGATACAAGGGCACATTCTCCATCTTATTTTAGACCATCTCACCAATATTATGCAGCTCCGAGAAGATCAACATCTGAACAATCACGTGTTAAAGACCATTTCAATCATAAGGAATCGTTCCAGAGCTCAAGGATGAAGAAAGAAGTGGTCAAGCAAGTTTACCGTGTTAAAAGAGATGGTCGTAAGAGTGCAACTTCAGATTTGATCTCAAATAAAAAAGAGCCAATTAAAGTGTTAACATTGGCTACTAAAGGCAATGAGACAAAGCAACCAATTATTGAGAGTCAAAGTGCCAAATCTGAAGAAAAGAAGTTGTGAGTGCATAAGGCCAAAAAGGAACTGCCATTGGTCAAAACAGAATTACAGCAGAGATGCCCACTCGGCCTAACGTATTGGCAAAAGAAGGAATTACAAAATCTTAGTGCACAAGAGCTGAGACAGAAGAACATGGCATGGGTTCCCAAGAGGACCATTCATAACAAAAATGATGTGCATGCTTCTATTGCAACAAGTACAATAAAAGTGAAGAAAGAGAAGAATGGAAGCAACAAACAATTAAGCCAAAGAGGTGGATCACAACATCAAAATCTTCGGTTAGCACATCATCCATTTTCTTCAACAATGCCATTGATGCCTTTGCCATGGAATTCATCCACAGGTATGATCAGTTACCCTCCATGGACTTATTTTGATCCATGGACGCAACATAATTTTCTATATCATGACAGAGTATTACCAAATCACTATACATTTGGTTAGTTACATTTTTGTTGGTAATACAAAGGGGCCGAAATATCTTATTGCTATTTCATTTGTTTATTTCGGCCATACATACCTTGGTGGGTGAATACTACATGGACCTCATTGTAATGGCCGATATTTATCTATCGCCCTAAGAATATATTTAAGAATGGCCGATGTGGTATTCTAACATCGTCCTTAGTTTGAGATAAGTGCTTGCAAAGGAATTTGTCAAATTGATGCCATTGAACATATTATGCATAGACCAATTCACCAAAATTGCAAAGTGAACTTATGTTTTGATTGGGTGTGCTTTGGCTTATTAGTATTCAGAATTTATGTAAGGCCAAATCATGGTTGATTTTATTATTGAGCATCATATTGACATCATGCATAATATTGATTTCAGCTTGATCTCTCTAGAACCATGGAGATTATATATTGATGGTTAAATTTGTAGCAATGGCCAAGGTGTTGGTGTTGTTTATATATATCCTTATGGTGCTATTTTGTGAAGCCTCATGACGCTTAAAATATTTTTGCACAATGATCAAAACCGAATATGCATTGTCATTCGGATTGGAGCTTTGCCTTGCTATAGGTGCTATACATATTGAGGCTTCCGGTGATTCGTTACTAGTAGTGCAACAAATATCCAATGGTTATCAATGTTTTGACGAATCATTTTTAGTTTATCTTAAGGTATGTCTAGATGTAAAATTTACCATGGGTTGTTTTAATATTCTTCATATATCTGGACATGATAATTGGAGAGAGTTGGCATAGCAAGCATTTGGCTACCATGCTGGTCATGGTGTATTGCACATCTATCAATAGCCGATGTTTATTCTTGCCAACATAGGTAAGGCCGAATTGGAGTCCACAGCTTCGGCCACTAATGAAATTTTTATGCAGGAGAAAGTAAGGATTGGAGAAAGTTTATTGTTGATTGTCTACAAAATCCTAGCAAAAGGGTGAACAATATGGTTCGGAGGATGACATTGAGATACATATCTATGGAACTTTATCACCAGATTGTTAATAAAGCTGAGAAGGTTTCACCCAAGTTTGCATCAGAAAGTTCACACAAGACATGACCGATATATGATTATCGCCCTTAGCACAAACATGGCCGATACCTGATTATCGTCCTGAGGAAAATAAATGGCTGATGGAGTGTTGACATCGTCCTTAGAACAAACACAATACAAGTTATTTTTCGGCACACAAGCTTTGCCGAAAAACAGGGGGGCATGTGTTGACACCAGATTTTGGCATGGTCACGAATCAGGGTTCGTATGCAAAAGTTAGAGGCAACATTTCGCGAGCCGGCCCTGAGTGAGAAAGTATTCGGCCTTTGCCGGCTGAATGAAACCTTGCCGGGGTAAAACCTTGCCGATGTGATGGCTTACCGATGTGGAAAGCTTGCCGGCGGAGAAGTTTGCCGGCATGGAAAGCTTGCCGACGAAGAAGCTTGCCGGTGTGAAATCTTGCCGACGGAGAAACCTTGCCGAAGAGGAACTCTTGCCGGGGTAGAAACCTTGCCGAGGAGGAACTCTTGCCGGGGTAGAAACCATGCCGAGCTAGGGAGAACCCTTGCCGGTGTAAAAAACCTTGCCGGGGTGAAACCTTGTCATTGTGGAAAGCTTACCCGGGTGGAAGGCCTGCCGGGGTGAAGGTTGTGATAGTCAATCCGACCAGAAGCTGAAGATGGGCTCAAATGATTATCTAGATGGACTCAAATGGAGAAGTGATCTACATGAAAGAGTTCCGTATTATTGATATGAACATCTTTGAAATTTGGGTCATCGCCGTCCGATTTCATCTCGAAGGCCGAAACTATGCTCGAAGTACCAAGATCTTATATTCAAAATACAGTTTAGCCGATTAAGCCCCCAAGACGACCTCAAATGAAAAAATGATCTACACGGGTTGTTTTCGTCTCGTCGAAACGATCAATTTTGATATAAAAATCATTCAAATCCGAGTTTGTATGCAAAAGTTAGAGCAATCGGAGTGCAGCCCTGTCACGAGGCGCGATGTGGCGCGCCCCACCAGACACATGTCTGACGGGTAGCGCGAGGAGATAGCCTGTGTTGCGAGACCGATCTGACCCTCAAGATGATCTATAATCAAAAAACCTTCAACATGAAATTTGTTCCTCTCGTCGAAACGGTCAAGATTGCTTTTGGGCTTGTTTTCATCCGAGATCGTTTACCACCGCAAAAAGGACCCGTAAGGTGCAGCCAGTTTAAACCGAACAGTTTTGGAAAATTCGGATAATACCAGTCCGAATTTGACTAGGGTTTTGGACATGAATTGATGTAATTTTCTTGTAAGGAAAGCCTAGATAAATCCTTTTCTTGTACGGGAAGTCCAGCTGCCTCTTATATATGTTGGGGGTGACGTCCGATTGAAACAACACCAATCGAACCAATCAATCTATTACACTTTTGTGTTCATCTATGTTTATCCCCTATCCTTGTATCTTTCTTTCTCGTTATTCGTTCGTTCTTCGCGTTGGAGGGCAGCGATCCACGAGGCTCTAGGGGCGAGCGAATCGACCTAGGGCAGCCCATAGCCGTCGCACTCCCTGACGGGGTCCCTCCCGAGCGTGTGGGGTTTCGGGTTTTCAAAAGCGCCCACTGACTGTCTTGCGTATCGCGCTGTCGGTCGGGTCTCCTTCGATGTGAGTTGCGGTGCATCACCCCCGGCGTCGAGGGTACACGTGACGTGTTTGTGTGTCAACACACATGATATGTGTTTTTCTTGGAGCGTCATTTTATTTTCTTTTGTTTTGCTTGTTGTTTGAGTAAAATACCAAGATCTAAAATTCTTAAATGTTAGAGAGTCTTCACATAGTTGCATGATTATTCGACTACTCATTGATCTTCACTTATATCTTTCGGAGTAGTTTGTCGTTTGCTCTAGTGCTTCACTTATATCTATTAGAGCACGACGGTGGTTTTATTTTGAAGAAATAGATGAACTATCATGCTTCACGTATATTATTTTGAGAGTCTTTAAAACAGCATGGTAATTTGCTTTGGTTATGAATTTAGTACTAATATGATGGGCATCCAAGAAGGATATAATAAAAACTTTCATATAAAGTGCATTGAATACTATGAGAAGTTTGATACTCGATGATTGTTTTGAGATATGAGGATGGTAATATTAGAGTTATGCTAGTGATTAGTTGTGAATTTGAGAGATAGTTGTGTTAAAGTTTTTGATTCCTGTAGCATGCACGTATGGTGAACCGTTATGTGATGAAGTCGGAGCATGATTTATTTATTGATTGTCTTCCTTATGAGTGGCGGTCGGGGATGAGCGATGGTCTTTTCCTACCAATCTATCCCCCTAGGAGCATGTGCGTAGTACTTTGTTTTGATAAATACTAAATTTTTGCAATAAGTATGTGAGTTCTTTATGACTAATGTTGAGTCCATGGATTATACGCACTCTCACCCTTCTACCATTGCTAGCCTCTCTAATACCGCGCACCTTTCGCCGGTATCTTACACCCACCATATACCTTCCTCAAAACAGCCACCATACCTACCTATTATGGCATTTCCATAGCCATTCCGATATATATTGCCATGCAACTTTCCACCGTTCTGTTTATTATGACACGCTTCATCATTGTCATACTTCTATGCATGATCATGTAGTTGACATTGTATTTGTGGCAAAGCCACCGTTGATAATTCTTTCATACATGTCACTCATGAGTCATTGCACATCCCGGTACACCGCCGGAGGCATTCATATAGAGTCATATCTTGTTCTAAGTATCGAGTTGTAATTCTTGAGTTCTAAGTAAATGAAAGTGTGATGATTATCATTATTAGAGCATTGTCCCAATGAGCAAAGGATGATTGAGACTATGATTCCCCCACAAGTCGGGATGAGACTCCGGACGAAGAAAAGAGAGAAGGCCCAAAAATAAATGAGAGAAAAAGAGAGAAGGGGCAATGCTACTATCCTTTTACCACACTTGTGCTTCAAAGTAGCACCATGATCTTCATGATAGAGAGTCTCTTATGTTGTCACTTTCATATACTAGTGGGAAATTTTCATTATTGAACTTGGCTTGTATATTCCAATGATGGGCTTCCTCAAAATGCCCTAGGTCTTCGTGAGCAAGCGAGTTGGATGCATACCCACTTAGTTTCTTTTTGAGCTTTCATACACTTATAGCTCTAGTGCATCCGTTTCATGGCAATCCCTACTCACTCACATTGATATCTATTGATGGACATCTCCATAGCCCATTGATACGCCTAGTTGATGTGAGAATATCTTCTCCTTTATGTCTTCTCCACAACCACCATTCTATTCCACCTATAGTGCTATGTCCAGGGATCATGCTCATGTATTGCGTGAAGATTGAAAAAGTTCAAGAACATCAGAAGTATGAAACAATTGATTGGCTTGTCATCGGGGTTGTGCATGATTTAAATATTTTGTGTGATGAAGATGGAGCATAGCCAGACTATATGATTTTGTAGGGATAGATTTCTTTGGCCATGTTATTTTGAGAAGACATAATTGCTTGGTTAGTATGCTTGAAGTATTATTATTTTTATGTCAATATTCAACTTTTGTCTTGAATCTTATGGATCTGAATATTCTTGTCACAATAAAGAGAACTACATGGATAAATATGTTAGGTAGCATTCCACCTCAAAAATTCTGTTTTTATCATTTACCTACTCGAGGACGAGCAGGAATTAAGCTTGGGGATGTTGATACGTCTCCAACGTATCTATAATTTTGATTGTTCCATGCTATTATATTATCAACCTTGGATGTTTTATATGCATTTATATGCTATTTTATATGATTTTTGGGACTAACCTTTTAACCTAGAGCCCAGTGCCAATTTCTGTTTTTTCCTTGTTTTAGAGTATCGCAGAAAAGGATAATCAAACGGAGTCCAATTGACCTGAAACTTCACAGAACTTATTTTTGGACCACAAGAAGCCCATGGAGTATCGGAGATGGACCAGAAGAGTCCCGTGCTGCCCACGAGGGTGGGGGGCGCGCCCACCCCCCTGGGCGCGCCCCTACCTCGTGGACAGTCCGGAGATCCACCGACGTACATCTTCGTCCTATATATATCCATATACCCAAAAAAAATTGGGGAGCAGAATAGATCGGGAGTTCCGTCGCCAGAAGCCTCCGTAGCCACCGAAAACCAATCTAGACCCGTTCCAGCACCCTGCCAGAGGGGGCAATCCCTCTCTAGTGGCCATCTTCATGATCCCGATGCTCTCCATGACGAGGATGGAGTAGTTCTCCCTCGGGGCTGAGGGTATGTACCAGTAGCTATGTGTTTGATCTCTCTCTCTCTCTCTCTCGTGTTCTTGAGGTGGTACGATCTTGATGTATCACGAGCTTTGCTATTATAGTTGGATCTTATGATGTTTCTCCTCCTCTACTTTCTTGTAATGGATTGAGTTTTCCCTTTGAAGTTATCTTATCGGATTGAGTCTTTAAGGATTTGAGAACACTTGATGTATGTCTTGTCATGCTTATCTGTGGTGACAATGGGATATCACATGATCCACTTGATGTATGTTTTGGTGCTCAACTTGCGGGTTCCGCCCATGAACCTATGCATAGGGGCTGGCACACGTTTTCATCTTGACTCTCCAGTAGAAACTTCGGAGCACTCTTTGTAGTACTTTGTGTTGGTTGAATAGATGAATTTGAGATTGTGTGATGCATATCGTATAATCATTCCCACGGATACTTGAGGTGACATTGGAGTATCTAGGTGACATTAGGGTTTTGGATGATTTGTGTCTTAAGGTGTTATTCTAGTACGAACTCTAGGATAATTTGAATGGAAAGAATAGCTTCTTGTTATTTTACTACGGACTCTTGAATAGATCGATCAGAAAGGATCACTTTGAGGTGGTTTCCTACCCTACCATAATCTCTTCGTTTGTTTCTCCGCTATTAGTGACTTCGGAGTGACTCTTTGTTGCATGTTGAGGGATAGTTATATGATCCAATTATGTTATTATTGTTGAGAGAACTTGCACTAGTGAAAGTATGAACCCTAGGCCTTGTTTCAACGCATTGCAATACCGTTTGTGCTCACTTTTATCATTAGTTACCTTTATGTTTTTATATTTTCAGATTACAAAAACCATTATCTACTATCCATATTGCACTTGTATCACCATCTCTTCGCCAAACTAGTGCACCTATACAATTTACCATTGTATTGGGTTTTTTGGGGACACAAGAGATTCTTTGTTATTTGGTTGCAGGGTTGTTTGAAAGAGACCATCTTCATCCTACGCTTCCCATGGATTGATAAATCTTAGGTAATCCACTTGAGGGAAATTTGCTACTGTCCTACAAACCTTTGCACTTGGAGGCCCAACAACGTCTACAAGAAGAAGGTTGTGTAGTAGACATCAGTTGCTGACAACAAAGGGCGTCCCATTCGAAAATATCAAAAGCATGTCTTCTTACTAAAATCAATGAGCAAAATTTGACAAGGTTGTCCCATTCCAAAATATCAAATGCCTACGATTGTGGAATGGGTAGGGTTTGCCATCAGTTCGGACATTGACATGGCACCTCGTGCTAAATAAACCAACTGTTCTTCTTGTGCAGTTCCACCAAAATGAACCAAATTCGCTCGGCACCTCCTTTCTTGTGGTGGAAATGAATGATTCGATGTATTCATGAACATTTTGTGCAGTTCCCATTGAAATCAAGCTGAGCAACCCTGTTTGCACAAATACAAAAAAATTGATTAGTATAAAGCAAATTGTACTATCAATTGACAGTTTAAACATGCACCTACTTGGTCCATGTAGAGCACAGTTTTAGAAAAATGGAACTCATCGGAAAGAACCCTAGAACAACATTGTACTCATGCATCACAGCAAGAAAATGGAGATTTGTCAGTCCTTCTGAGCTGAAGGTAGTTTCGTCTTGTGGGGGGTAATGTAATCATCCTTCAACTGCTCCTTCTGATGAGAAGATAGACAGGGCTTCTTCATCCTGGCATAATCGGAACTAGTCACTTCACATACTCCATATTCTTCTTCAGAGGAGGATGATCCTGTTGTGCAAAGACAAGAGGACAACTAAATGCTAGCATCCCTGTTTGCTTGAAAAAAGGAAAGGAAATATTTAAAACAGCACAGATGAAGCACTTCTCAAGGACAATACCACTTTTTGATGACAGTATCTAAACAGTAGCACAACACCAATAGAGATGACAAAGCTCAATCATATGGATGAAATCAGTGGGCGAGTACCAACCTTTGTCAGGAGGCTTATTGTGTAGAGCATACAGATGAAGCACTTCTCCAGAACCATCTGTTGCTATCTACTGTGTTGGCCATGCTTACTATATACTCCTCGATTAGTTTAATGTTTCCAATATCTTCTTGTGCAGTTCCACTAAAATATATGGTACTTCAAAGAAGATCCCTGTTTTCACAAGTAGATATAATTACGTATTACATTAAGAGTGGCATCAAATCAGTGGCAAAACAATTGCTCGTTCCAGCCATAGCAATAAATTAAGATGCAAAACTATATCATTACTTGTTTCATCATAGTTCCAGTGCTTCATTATAGCACCGGGAGTTGATTTTTGTTTTTCTTCCGCTTGTTCTTCCCCTTCATCACTTGGTTCAATAACAGAAAGCTTCGCCTTCAATGTAAGATTTGGCATGTCAATTAGGTTGCAGAAGTATATCACTAAACAATGACATTAATTTTCTGATGAAAGTGGCAAAATACAGGCCAACAGTTGTGAAATATCCTTATCTTACCTCAATATTACGGTGCACATACAGATTGGAAGTCTTGTGTCCATTTGTGCAGTTCACTAAAATCAAGCAACATTACCATACAAGTAGCAAAACATATGAAAGCACACTGCAGAATCATGTGAAAGAAGGCTAGTACTGACCTCTCATGACGTTGAATTCAAACAACTCACAAGAAGAAGATCTGAATCAAATTTGCCAACACAAATAGGAACTAAGATCTCCTCTTGTGTGCAGTTCCACTAAGATCAAGCAATCAAGCAACGTTGTCGGTGTGACATTTTGGTTGAACTGCACAAAACACTCTTAAAACAAAAGTGTTTTGTGCAGTGCACCAAAAGGTCACAATGGCAACGAGGTGAAGTAGATAACCCTGTTTACACAGAGGTGCAAAGGAAACAACTAGTGGTCAATAACGGTGGATGACACGGAAGCCAACAAAAAGAAGCATCTACCTTATCTAAATGGGAAAGAAAGCAAGACAGTAGCTTTTCTCAAACGGTGGCATTGATTAATATTAACAGAGATATTATATTAACAATAAAATTCATTAAACATGTAATTTTCTTTTAACTGTGGCATTGCATCAATTTTCCAGCGGCATTATTAGAGGGTGTTTGTTTACAGGGACATTTTGGTGGAGGGACTAAAAAACCTCCATGTCAGTCCCATCTAAACCAAACATGAGGGACTTTTAGGGACTAAAAGTGGGCATTTGGGACTAAAGAAAGAAGACCCCGAGGGAGAGTCTTTTTGGGACTTTTTCCAAGAGTTTCCCCAACCACGCATCACACCTTGTCTCTATTAGTTCATTACTAGGGGTAACATGGTCTTTTAGCATGTCATTTAATAACCTCTAGTCCATGTTTAGTCCCTGGAACCAAGCAGGTAGGGACTAGGGAGTTTTTGACCAAATAGGGCCTTAGATTAACAACAACTAAAGAGTTGCACGGGACAGTGGACACACCAGCACCATGTGCATCTACCGATGTACTGGGGTGATGCACAGTCTGTTGGAACAAAGAACAAACAACCAAGGAGCATATTTGTGTTGGTCCCAGTTTTGTTATCTTCAGACACCTCTCCCTATGTGAGCGCAACAAATCTAGTCTGTTCAAACTCTACAGCCTTGTCCCCCAAAACAAAAGATCAGTTTGTTACAGATGTGCGTACTGCGTTTGTCATTGTTTTCCCTTTTTGACCAACGTAGGTGCTGGATAGCCAGTCTGTACTAGTTCTTTCCCCCTCCCTTTCCTCTTTGAACCACGTCCTAGATTTATGCTATACAACTTTCCCCACTACTTTCCCCCATTCCTTTCCTCTTTGAACCACGTCTTAGATTCATGCGATACAACTTTCCCCACTACTTTCCCCCTTCCTTTCCTTTTTGAACCACGTCATAGATTCATGCTATACAACTTTTCCCACAACTTTTCCCCATTCCTTTCCTCTTTGAACCACGTACTAGATTCATAGTATACAACTTTCCCACTACTTTTCTGTTTGATCCAATACCTAGATTCGAGTGCAGAAGCAGAAAAAGCCCACATGCAGATAGGGCAATGCATGTAGAATAAGTAAATTATACCTTAAGGTTCTTGGGGTGTGGTTCGGTGGGCGACCAAAGGCCGTTCGGCCCACACTATGTACGGCGGCGAATAAGAAGGGGTCGGAAGCCCTCCCGTGCCGCCGCTGGGTGAAAGTGAATAGCTGCGCCGGTAGTGGATTCCCTCCCTTGCCGACGGCGACAGCGTTAAGCCTCCTTCCCTTCCCGGCGGACGGATCCTGCAGGCTCTTTGACCAGCAGTGAGGGGAGAGAGAGAGGCCAACGAAGTCTTGTTTAGATCTAGAGAGGGTGAGAGAGTGTGAAGAGAGCAACTACAAGCGTTGAGGCTCCAACGTGTATATATATACTGGAGAGAGTGTGAAGAGTGCAAACCCTAGAAAACAAGCGCGGAGGCTGCAGCTGATCGTCTAGCTCCGTATCCATCCATTTTGAGCAGTCAAAGAATCCTCGTGGCACGAATTATGCTCAAGTGTAGTTATCGAACCCGAGACCTCAAGTTTGATGAGCGAACAGGCTAACCAGCTACACAACCCTCCCGTTATGTTCAACGAGAGGAAAATAAGCTTTTATGCATTGCTGCATTCGTGTGACAAGCATGCCGTGTTTTTTGTGTGGGAGTCATTGGGGTTTCAATCATAATCGTGTCATGTGGCTTTGGTGGTAAGACTATCCACAGTGGTGCATAAATAATGCAGCCTTAGTCACCTTGCCTCTCTCCACGTAGTATGTTGGGTCCCACCAGTCAGAGGGTGAAACAAACAAATTAATAAGAAAAATTAAAAGCGCTAGCGGTGTATCTTACCTCACACATCTCGCTACTGCTCGGGAACACTGTCCAATTGATCCCTCTGTTCGCTCACGTACTATTTTAAGTGAATCCTTATTATAACATGCACATAATTTTGGGCACTTGTATTCGACCTAAGTCAGTGTGCCACCGTATCTCGTACGACGCCCTCCGTCTAGGTGTAATAAGTCACATTAGAAGGTGCAGCGGGACCAAGGTGCAAACAGATTGGAGGAGAAGGAGAAACTTGACCGGTCATTCCTCCAATCAAAGCCCTGATTTCTGTCTCTAAACGCAACAATTAATCTAAACAACTAAGATATGCCGTTTTAGCTACCATGCAGGGCCACGTATTAACTCTCATGCAAACCGAGTTTGATTTCTTGACTGATCAACGTGTAGTTGCGCTCCATGCATTGGGTTTCTGGGGGAGATAACAAGGCTGAGTAAGGAGCTTTGGTTACATTGCTTAGGCTGGTCATAGTGTAGATAACAAGGAAGAGTCAGTGCATTCTCTCATTTCCGGGCGTCCGGTAGGGACAGGCGGACAGCTGCCACACCCCTCCTGACCAGCCTGGCCCACCCAAAGCCCCTCCATCACCCGTGCGCGCTTCCCGCCCGAAATGGTTAGCGCCGCTCCGCAGAATCGGTGCCGCATTCATGCCCGGGCAGAGCGGACGCGACCTCTCACTGGCGCCTGTGTTGAAGGGAGAAGCGGATTCAAGAGTGATGGTTGCTTCGTCCGTCCAACTTACTGCTGGGTCTATGTGATTTGACGGCTCATTGGTCATTATTACTGAGGTGGTAGGACTGTTGGATGCCCCATGCTTTCGAGGAAAGGAGGTACTACTAGAATACAATTTTCTCCATTCTTATGGTGGAGGAGTGCAAGAGCAGTGAAAACACACAGGCTTAGTGATTACATGGCCCACCTCACACTATCACCATATTTTCTGGACACCGTGCGACACCTAACTCTTTACACAGTACTCCCTCCGTTCCTAAATATAAGTCTTTGTAGAGAATCCACTAGGTGGACTACATACGGAACAAAATGAATGAATCTACACTTAAAATGCATCTATATACATTCGTATGTGGTTCATGGTGAAATCTCTACAAAGACTTATATTTAGGAACGGAGGAAGTACTAGTATAGTACGTACTGTAATTTATCAGGGAGATAATACAATGCTATGAAGCTTCCAGCTTCTGTTACATGTATCTTGCGTCCAAGGTTTCCCGTTGCAACATTTCATCAAATACAAAGGAGACTAACATGCATGCTATTGCATCTCAATGATTGACAGATCATAGCAAATATGTACTCCCTCCGTTCCAAAATAAGTGTCTCAACTTTATGCAGGGGGTGTTTGTTTCCAGGGACTTTTTAGTGTAGGGACTAGAAAAAGTCCCTCTTAGAGACATTTTAACCAAACGGGAGGGACTACTAGGGACTAAAACTTTCTTTTTGGGACTTAATGAAGAAGACTCTCAAGGAGAGTCTTTTTGGGGACTTTTCCAACAATGCCCCTCCCTGCACCCATTGCCCCGCCGCCCCATGGTGTTGTTTGGTTGTTATTTTTCTGTATACTGGGGTAACATGATCATTCAATAACCTCTAGGGAGGGACTGGGGACTTTTTAGTCCCTAAAAACAAACAAGGAGGGACTTTTTAAGGAGTTGGGACTAGAAAAAGTCCTAGGACTTATGAACGAAACAGGGCCTCAATATGGACTACATACGGAGCAAAATGAGTGAATCTACACTCTAAAATACGTCTATATACATCAGTGTTTGGAGTATGTACTAGTAGTTCATATTGAAATCTACTAAAGGACATATATATTCCAAACAATATGATAATATCTCTAACCAAGGTAGTAGGGACGAGGAGTAAACGGAGGGAGTAGTAAAATTTTCTCCTCGTCCCGCGAGCCACCGCGCGCGTGGGCGAGGGAGCGGGCGTAGGGCGTACAATACTACTACTAGTAAGCAAGCTTCACCTCATCCTGCGAGCCACTGCACCCGTGGGTGGGGGACATGGCGTACTAAGAAAGCTTCTCCTCGTTTTGCGAGTTGACGGGACACATCAAAAGTACTCTAGTGTATAGAGCCTTGCCTCTAAGGTAGGCCCCACATGGTTTGCCTCTTTTTAACATAACGCGTCAAGTCACAATTTGTTTATTCACCCATGGTAGACGATCCTCCCTCCATCTAGTGGACAACCAGTACATGTGTCAAATTACCACGTGGGCTACCTTTTCGTATAGAAATGAGCTCCACCGTGTACCCGCACGGGTGTGGTTGGAAAGAGACGGGAGTACATGCGCCGTGCGTGCATCTATTCTCTTTGTGCACATCCCCCACCTACATGGGTGTGTGTGAGAGATACAACCCTAGACAAATGGCTTGTGCATTCGTGAGTGTTTATTGTTTGGGGGGGAGTTGATTTCGTGAATGTATTCGTGGGAATATGTGTTGATGACATCTCAAACAAAATTTTGCATGCAATGTGTGTGAAATGGAGGCCTATCCATATCACATGTAGAGGGTCGGGCGATCCACGAGAAGAGAGGGAGGGGTCATAAATATCAATAGAGTCGAAGAGAGGATCAAGTGGGTGGGTGCGAGATCGATGAAGAGAGCCATCGAAATTGTGTGTGTGTGGAAGTCAAAGATATAGGGCGACTGACCTACCAGAACGTTAGAGGGGACATGTCAAGTTTGTGTGTGGCAGGGAGACATGACTAGAGCGCTCGATGTATCAGTGTGTTTGTGGGAGGGGGTGGGGGGAGGGGGAGGCAGAGGCCTAACTTATAGAGGTAGAACGACTCGTATATGTGTTGGGAAGGAGAGACCTAGCTATGTCTTGAGGGAGATCGGTCGACATCCATAAATAACCGAAGGACGGGAAATAGGATGGGATAGAGAGAGAGAGGAGAGAGAGAGAGGGAGGGAGAGGGGTAGAGTTCTAGATGGGTGATGGAGTTGCTTCTCGAAGATGGTGGGAGAGGCCTACTAGACAAACTGAGGGTGGAACTACAATATTATCAATAAGAGTGGGGATGTGTTTTTGTGTGTGCTAGTGCACGATAGATCTGTCGGGGCGCATCCATGGATGATGATGGGGAACCATGTGTTTGGTAAGCAAACTAACTAGGTCGGTAGATCAATTGTTGTTTGTCGGAGGAAGGGAGAGACATAACTAATGAGGTAGATCGATCGACGTGTGGGAAAAAATGAGTTATAAGGACCTAGCTAGCTATATGTATAGCGGGAGATCGATCGGTGTACGTCCATTTGTAAGAGGAAAATAAGGCCAGGCGAGACGGATAGATAGAGAGAATGGAGCTAGGAGGTGGTGCAAGAGGCCCAGCTACTAGCTAGATAGGGGGAGGAGTGTGCGGTTTTGAGATCGATGAAAAGAGGGGCGAGAGTTTACACGTGTGTGGGACCATATGAGAGACACGAGGCAAGGACACATAAAGGAGGAGATTGAAGGTGCGTGTGTATGTTGTAGGCAGACATCGCCGGAGAGGTTTATCGATCGGTGTGTGTCGGAAAGGAGTTGTGGAGACTATGGGAGAACGACCTAAAGAAAAAAAAATGAATGTGCGCGATGGATAGAATGCTAAGGGAGGGGGAGGGCGTGTGCATGCACGAGAGAAAGTTAGCGGTAGCTACAAAGGTTAGAGGATTGTGTGGGTGTAAGAGACTAACAAAGATCATAATTTGATATGAAAGTGGATTCATATATTTGAATAGGAGATCATAGTGTTTTAAACATATGCATGCATGAATATAGCGGTGATACGCATGTTGTGGTTTTGCACATGTTATACCATAATGTGATAATGCATGGCATTTGCAACTCACAACTAAATGTCGAACAATCTAGACCATACTATACATCAAACAATCTCACATTTTATTTGAATTTGTGATAATGTATGGCGTTTGCAGCTTACAACTAAATATCGAACAATCTGAACAATACTATATTTCAAACATTCTCACATTTTATTTGAATTTGTGGTAATGTGTGGTGTTTGCAACTCACATCTAAATACTTGTAGGCGTAGGGGGCGGGGCACCATACATAATGTGATAAACACATTATACATATCAGACATGGTTTAGATTATGAAGATCTAGCTAGAGCTTGAAATGTACTATGATTTGAAATCAACATAAAGTGGATTTAAAATAATCAAGTTCGAGTTCATATAGTACACATAGTTCATATGTAACTCGAGACTAATCATGTGGTGTGCTGTGAAGATAATACACAAACGATGGTTTAACTTGACAATAATGATGATTGTAGATCTTACTAAAACAGAGAAACGAATTCAAATGCTTTGACTTCACAACAATAATTATTGTAGATCTTATTCAAATAGAGAAATGAATTCAAATTTAGTTCATACTAGCAAAAAGGGCCGTGCATTGCAACAGGAGAAAAATAAATCCATTCATATCTTTAGCTGGGTCAGTTGGACAAACTATGCGTGACCGGTTGGCAAGTTATGACTTGACAATTTTATTTTTCTCCGACCTGGCCCACAGTGCGCCGCCAGATGGGCTTCCTCTGTTGGCCCAAAATGGGTGGCAAGTAACGAAACCAAATAGCTTACGTGAAATTAATTGAAGCGGGACCAAACGAAGCGGGAAGAAACCAAGAATATCACCTCCTTTTAAAGTAGGTATAGATTGAACCGGTAGTATATAGGTTTGGAATGCACTAAAATGTCATTTGAGTAGTAGGTTGCATGCATTATACACGTAGCGAAATATTTTAATTGAACATAAGATGAATTCAAAGTTTTGAATGACATCTGTAGTGCGAATTGATTTGGTACAGTACACGTTAGGCTTCTCCCGAAATTTCAACCCGCGCCTTGTTAGCCCGAAATATTTAAGATACATCTTTGTCTCGTTGTGCTCCGACAACACCCTCCATCTCAACCCGCGCCTTGCTATTACAAAATTACAATGCACGCGAAAAATCCCACCTCCTATGAAATCCTGACACGCGAAATGCCCGTGATACCCCTGAACTGAAAGAACCACCTCAAATCGTTGGGGGTACTTTCGTAACTTACCGCACATTTCGAACAAGCGCGTCCCTAGGCCATGGTTCCCCACTCCCATCCCATCCATCCACCCATTCATACACCAAGGCCAGGAAAACCCGCGAAGCCCCACAGCCTCCTCCGTCCGCCACCCAGCCGGAGCCTCTTCCCCGACGACGTCGTCCACAGCAACACCTCGACGTCCCTCATCCACCGTACCGGATGAGGATCCGTCATCAATCTGGTCGTCCCGCTAGTTCAGCAACCCCGTCCTCCACCTCCAAGGAGCTGCACCGGCATTCCCGTCGTATTTCGCGCCACCTCCATTCCCACACCACCGTCTTCACCTGCACCACCGGAAGAGCATCATCATCACCATTTTCTCGGATGAAGCTGCGGACTAATCGGCGCCACCAAAGAGGTTGGACACTAATCGCCACATTTTCTTCTTGATTCGATGTCACGGTGCTACCGGCGCTCGGTCTCGAACCGACACGGCGCGGCTCCATCCACGGCGGGGTCGCCGACCACTTCCTCCACGGCGTCTCTCCCTCGGCAGCGACGTCCACATCAGTAGGAGCTGCTGCTGCTTTAGCTCTCACTCGTGATGCTGCTCTCCTCTTGATCTCGGTACCCTACCTTGTCTGCTCTTGTTCTTGCTCTTGCTCGTGCTGCTGCTCTCGCTCTTGCTCTTGCTTGCGATGCTGCTCTGATTTAGCTACACTTCAGTCGACTGAATCAACTTTTGGGTTAGTCGTTTTCAGGGGGGGGGCTCGCCGGAGTTAAGGAAGTGTAAGTGCATCTAGTGCCACCCGTAATTGGTTTTGGAGTATTGACGACAAACCTGGTTGAGGGACTAATGTGTTTGTGAGAATTGCAGGATAACACAGGTAGAAGTCCCTCATTGATTCAGTTTTCCTACCAGAGATGACCCCTAAAAATGTATGAAGACATTGAAGTCAAAGGTGGTATGTGAAGACAGTCACATTGAAGACTATGACAAAAGAAGACATCGAGTGAAGACTATGGAGCACGAAGACTTAGTTGTTTCGTCTTCTTTTTCTTCTTTGTTGAGTCATAGGAACCACCGTACTGTTAAGTGGGGTCCAAGTGAACCAGTCAGAATGACTGAAGTGATGCTTAACCAAAATCCTATGTCTTCGAGCGAAGACAATGAGAGCAAATCTTATCTAGAGCTGGGTAAGTCAGCTTTGCTTGTAGCCCAAGTAAAGTTACCATGTGTGTTTGAAATCTGACCGTTGGAACACGTGTTAGTTCCTTAGTGACCCAGGGTCATTTTGGACAAATCAGGTCGGGTTGCCTAGTGGCTATAAATAGCCCACCCCCTACAACCATAAACGGTTGGCTGCTCAGAGTTAGTGCACGGCTTTTGTCGTCTGAGAGCAACCCACCTCGAAGCCTTTGAGAGAGAATTCCTTGAGAGGATAAAGCCCTAAACACCCAAAGCCAAAGAGTGTTAGGCATCACTTAAGTCTTCCTGTCTGTGTGATCTGAAGACTTATTACACTTGATGACTGTGAATCCTCCAGCCTTCCTAACCAGACATACAGTTGTCACAGCAACTGGAACTGGTCCAACAAATCATTGTCTTCAACAAGTCACTGGTTTCATCCTTCCCATTCCTTTACTTACTGTTGGCCCTGGTGAAGTCGTTGTATGATTGCATTATCTTTTGTCTTCACTGAGTGACTGCCTGTTCTGATTGGCTTCACACTATCTTCTTACCTGATCTATACTGCCTAGCTGCTATTAGTCATTGTTATTTCACTTCATTGAATACTTGACTATGGCTTGCTTAGTGTAGTCTACCTTCCGCTACATGGTAATAGGTTTATTTCTATCGTTTGTCTTCGAAACTTTCATGTTTTGAAGACTTTCATAAAAATCGCCTATTCACCACCTCTAGTCGATCACTAGCACTTTCAATTGGTATCAGAGCAAGGTACTCCCTTGTTCTGTGTGATTCGGTTTAACCACCTGGAGTTTTAGCTATGTCGACTGCAGGGATAATCAAATTCTCTGTTGCATGCCCAGTCTTCAATGGAACTAAATATCCCTATTGGAAGAATAAGATGTGCATGCATCTTGAAGCCATTGATGTCGACCTATGGTATGTCGTCAAGAATGGCGTTCCCAAGGCTGGTGAAGGTGTCACCGCTGCTGATGTCAAGAAGTTCGTTCGACTGGACTCCACTGCCAAGAACATCATCTGTGGTCATCTAACCAAAGGACAGTATGGCCGTGTGAGTGCTTTGGAAACATCTAAGCTAGTCCGGGACTGGCTCTCCAAGGTCAACAAAGGCGTCTCAACCCAGAGAGATCAGAGAATCAGTGTCCTTCACAATCTCTTCAACCGCTTCAAGAGAAATGACAATGAGAATGTCCAGCTCACGTTTGATCGACTCACTGACATCACAAATTAGCTTCAAACTCTCGGCGCTACTGAGATCACCAAGCATGAAGTCGTCAAGACACTCCTGAGATCACTTGACAGCTCGTTTGACACCCTAGCCCTGATGATTCAAGAACGTCCTGACTTCAAGACACTCGATCCGTCTGACATACTTGAGAGGCTCAACACACATGAGTTTTAGATTTCTGAGAAAAGAGACATCTACGGTCCCAACTATGGGTGAACTCATGCCTTGAAGGCAAAAGCTGTCTCCTCATCTGAAGAAGAATCTGACAGCAGTTCTGATGATCCTGAAGACATTGGAAAGGAGCTTGCTATGCTTGTGAAGAAATTCCAAAAATTCACCAAGAAGAAAGTCTTCAGAAAGTCTTCACGATCAAGCTCAACGAATGATGAAGCTTCTGCTCATGACTACAAGAAGAGAACATGCCACAAGTGTAAGAAACCTGGCCACTACATCTCTGAGTGTCCACAGTGGGACAATGAGAACAACAAGAAGAAGAAGAGCAAGGAGTATGATTCTGACGACAAGAAGAAAAAGAAATACTCAAAGTCTTCTTCCAAGTCTTCCTCAAAGTCTTCATTACACAAGAAGAGCTCATCTAGCAAGGCTCGTGCGTTTATTGGCAAGGAAATGGATTCAGAGGAGGAGTCCGCTTCTGAGGAGGCGGAGGTGGAGTCTGAGGAGGAGTCCAATTCTAGCGTTGCAAGTCTGGCTGCAGCATACGTTGCCAAGTCCATCTTCAACATTGAAGACAATGACTTCATCACCGACACTGATGCAAATGACAAGGACTACTCCGCTCCCACCTACTGCTTCATGGCACGCGGTGCCAAGGTAAACACACACACTACTCACTATCAAACATCCAGTGAAGATGACTCTGATTGTGGTTCCAAACCTAGCTACAAAACACTTGCTAAAATTGCAACTGAACAACAGAAAGCTATGGAACATATTCAAAAACTGTTAGATAAAAGCGATGACCTGTTAGACACTGAAATGACTCGATCTCAGTCCTTAATTGAAGACATAAAAAATCTTCATGTTAAGTATGAGGAACTTGAAAGTCGTCATGAAACACTCTCAACAACTCATGAAAAGCTTTCCTATGATTATCTTCAAAGGAAGAAAGATCTTGAGAAATTGAGAGCGGCTCATGAAGATCTTCAAAAGGAAAACGAGTCACTTCGCGCCAAACAGATCAGTTCCGCTCAGGAAGGATTTGAACCACCATGTCTTAAATGCATTGAGTGTGACAATGCTACTTCTGTTACTGGATGTTCTACTGCTGCTACTATTGCAATATCTTCAACTGTTGATGTGGGAACTAACCCCTCTGCTGAGGATACCACTCCTATTGCTGATGAAAATGCTAGGTTGAAGACATTGCTTGAAACAGGGATGTACAAAAGTCTCAAAGGGCATCAGACACTATGTGATGTCCTCAAAAAGCAGATCCTGAACCGAAACCCTAGAAAAGAGGGTCTTGGGTTCAAAAGGAAATTGAATGCTGATGGCTCTTACTGGAAAGCTGAGCAGTACTCCAAAACCACATGGGATGCTGCAAAGGAACCCTCAGTGGATCCATCCACCCTGTCAGGCTTTAGTTGTGCTAATCCTATTGTTATTGATGAATCCTTTGATGCAAACTATAAACTGTTTAAGAATCAGAATGGTGAAGTGTTTGCCAGGTATATTGGTACTAACTGTAGGAATGGGCCACCTATGAAGAAAGTATGGGTGCCGAAAAGGTTGCTGGAGAATCTTCCTGTGAATGTCATCATGACACCACAAGTGAAGAAGACAAACCCCAGACCATAGGCTTCATATGGTCCAAAGGCTTCATACAGACAAAGGACTCACCTGAGTCGCACTAATGCAAATGTTTTGCAGGGAAGCCATACTCAGGCCTATGAATATGAGCGTGTTTCATCAAACCGCCATGTTCATAAGACCAAGAACTACTCTGCTTATTCTTATGAGTACTATTGTCCACCTGCAAGACTTTTTGCTAGGGCTCCAAAGCCAAAGTTCACAGATGCTGCACTTAGACTCATTGCTTCGATGCCACCCTTGAAGATGTGGGTGGCTAAGAAAGCTTAACTCTCTTTTGCAGGGAAAGGTCTCTAGCTGGCAATCAAATTCGTTTGAAGCTATTGCTGGGGACCTTAAACATCTTCTAGGGTGCAAGATCAAATGCCCAAATGGTCTTATTATGTATTTTGTTCCTGAGTCGCTTGCTACTTGCCCTATCAGTCCTAACCTCGATCTAAGCTTTCATAATCCACTTGCTCGTCAAATGTTTATGCTTCACAATTCTCTTCGTGAAGCCTATCCCCCTAACTGCACTGTAGGGTACGACACCAACTGCTTCAGAGTGGATTATTGATAGTGTGTGTACTAATAACATGACTGGCAAGCGAAGTCTTCTCATGGACTCAACCTGACGTCCACTTGACAAAAGTCACATCACATTTACTGACACTGGTAAAAGCAAGGTATTGGGTCTAGGTAGAGTTGCAATCTCAAGGGATCAACACATGGATAAAGTCATGCTTGTTGAATCCCTTGGTTTCAACTTAATGTCTGTCTCAATTCTTTGCAATTTAAACATGATTGTAATGTTTGTAAAATATCGTTACCGTGTTCTAATGGAATCTGACAAGTATCTAGTCTTTGAAGGGTATCGGAAATATGATTTGTACGTGGTAGATTTCTCAGCAGGACCACAACTTGCCGTATGTCTTCTAGCAAAAGCTTCTGAATGCTGGCTCTGGCATCGGAGGCTAGGGCATGCTGGCATGAGGAACCTGCACACCCTTGCAAGGAAGAAGCATGTCATAGGCATCGAGGGCGTCAAGTTCAAGAAGGATCACTTATGCGGTGCCTGTGAAGCAGGAAAGATGACGAGGGCCAAGCATCCCTCGAAGACAATCATGACAACGACTCAACCCTTCGAACTGCTCCACATGGACCTTTTCGGTCCCACTCATTACTCAACTCTTACTACTACTGCTTGTCTCTATGGATTTGTCATTGTTGATGATTATTCAAGATATACTTGGGTGCATATAATCCTCTACAAGACTGAAGTGCAGGATGTCTTCAGACGCTTCGCCAATCGAGCCATGAACAACTATGGCATCAAGATCAAGCACATCAGAAGTGACAATGGCACTGAATTCAAGAACACTAGCCTAGACACTTATCTTGATACTTTGGGCATCACACATGAATTCTCAGCTCCGTACACGCCGCAGCAGAATGGCGTCGTGGAACGCAAGAACAGATCACTTATTGAGATGGCCCGGACGATGCTTGATGAACACAAGACTCCAAGAAAGTTCTGGCCTGAAGCCATTGATACTGCATGCCATATCATCAACCGTGTTTATCTTCACAAGCTTCTGAACAAGACATCCTATGAGCTCCTTACTAGCAAGAAGCCAAATGTCAGTTATTCCAGAGTATTTGGTGTCAGGTGCTGGATCAAGGATCCACATCACACTTCAAAATTTGCACCAAAAGCACATGAAGGTTTTATGCTTGGATATGGAAAGGATTCGCACTCCTACAGAGTCTTCAACCTCTTTCACTATAAAGTGGTTGAAACTGTGGATGTGCGGTTCGATGAGACTAACGGCTCGCAAAGAGAGCACCTGCCAAATGTGCTAGATGAAGTTCCATCCAGTGAATCAATCAAACTTATGGGAACTAGAGAAATCATACCATCTGAAGCTCAGCCTGAAGAGGAACTTATCATCTCTGCACCTGATGAACCTAAAGACAACGCTCAGCCTGAAGACAATACTTCTAACGATGATAATGATCAGCAAGAGCAAAATCTTCGTCCTGTTCATCCTCGTGTTGCAAATGAAGTACAGATTGAGAGAATAATTGATAGCATCAATGCACCAGGTCCACTCACTCGTTCAAGGGCACCACAACTAGCAAATTTCTGTGGGCACTTCGCATTCGTCTCAATATCTGAACCCAAGAAAGTTGATGAAGCCTTCATGGAACCTGAATGGATTCAAGCTATGCAAGAAGAGCTTCAACAGTTTGAGCTGAATAATGTATGGGAACTGGTTAAGCGTCCTGATCCTCATAAGCACAATATAATAGGAACTAAATGGATATATCGTAACAAGCAAGATGAGCATGGTCAAGTTTTCAGAAACAAAGCTCGTCTTGTTGCTCAAGGATATACTCAAGTTGAAGGGATTGACTTCGATGAAACATTTGCTCCTGTGGCTAGGCTTGAAGCTATACGCATACTGCTGGCATATGCAAATCATCATAACATTCTTCTGTATCAAATGGATGTGAAGAGCGCTTTTCTCAATGGCAAGATTGAAGAAGAAGTGTATGTTGCACAACCGCCTGGCTTTGAAGATCCAAAACATCCTGACATGGTGTACAAGCTCAACAAGGCACTGTATGGCCTCAAACAAGCCCCTCGGGATTGGTATGACACACTCAAAGACTTCCTGAAGAGCAAAGGCTTCAAACCTGGTTCCCTCGATCCCACTCTCTTCACGAACACATATGATGGTGAACTGTTTGTGTACCAAATATATATGGATGACATTATCTTCGGCTGCACTAACCAGAAATACAGTGAAGAGTTTGGATATATGATGCAAGAGCAATATCAGATGTCCATGATGGGTGAGATGAAGTTCTTCCTTGGTCTTAAAATACGTCAACAATGCAACGACATCTTCATATCTCAAGAGAAATACCTCAAAGATTGCCCGAAGAAATTTGGAATGCAAGACTGCAAAGGCTACATGACGCCAATGCCAGCCAAACATCATCTGGGTCCTGACAACAATGGTAAAGAGTTCGATCAAAAGGTATACCGCTCCATGATTGGTTGTTTGCTTTATTTATGTGCATCTAGGCCAGATATCATGCTTAGTGTTTGCATGTGTGCCCGGTTCCAAGCGGCACCAAAGGAATCACATCACTTAGCTGTGAAGCGAATTCTTAGATATTTGTCTCACACCCCAACACTAGGATTATGGTATCCTAAGGGCTCAGAGTTTGATTTAGTTGGATTCTCGGATGCTGATTATGCTGGTGACAAGGTGGATTGCAAGTCTACATCAGGCACATGTCATTTTCTGGGACGATCACTTGTATGTTGGTCTCCAAAGAAGCAGAACCGTGTATCTCTCTCCACTTCTGAATCTGAATACATTGCTGCTGGATCTTGCTGCGCTCAGCTTCTATGGATGAAGCAAATACTCAAAGATTATGGCATCCATCTGAAGCAAGTACCACTCTACTGCGACAATGAAAGCGCCATCAAGATTGCCAACAACCCAGTTCAGCACTCGAAAACAAAGCACATTGAAATTCGTCATCACTTTCTCACAGATCATGTTATGAAGGAAGATATTGATATCATACACGTCAACATTGAAGAGCAATTGGCAGATATCTTCACCAAGCCCTTGGATGAGAAGAGGTTTTGCAAGTTACGGTGTGAGCTAAATATCTTGGAATCCTCAACTGTCCTGTGATCAGGCACACATCCTAACACTTAAGCATGTTGATGACTTAGATGTGCAACACACGAAGTAAAGTATATCTTCAATCAATGAAGACTTACATTCTGAGTGTGAATATATTAACGTGGAATTTGACTTTGGAGTGCCACGATAATTGTGCGCCGTGTCTGGGTCTAATACTTCCTATACGGTGGGTAACGCCACCACCAAAATTCTTCCCCTTGAAGTGTTTTTTCTCATGGCGTTACATTTGTAAAGTCTTCGCATTTTGTTTGTCTTCACTGTTAACATGGCCTCATGTTTATCTTCAATTTGGTTTTTGTCCTCTACAACATTCACTTATAGCTATGTCTTCACGTTGAATTTTTTATATAAGTGAATGTGATCGGACCCTAACCCCTCTATGCTTCTATCTTAAGTCTATCTATCCAAATCATATGCATTCTATTGACACTGTCAAAATGTCTTCTATGCATCCTTGTCAGCAGAAGACACAGAGACAAACATTAATCCATTTTCAATGCTAAATCCTTTCACCTGAAACCCGGAGAAGTGGGAACGACCACCCGACAATCCAGGCGTGCGTGGGAACGTGGAACAACCTCCGATGTGTTGCATGATAGCCACATGTCCTTTAGATGCGAATCGCTAGGGGCACCTGTGTAATAACACTGTGCCGTCCCTATCCCTACAAAAACACGCCTTACCACAGTCATTATCCCTTCTTCCACTCTCGCACAAACCCTAGCGCCACCGCTAGCACTCGACGATGCCGGCGACGAAGCGCTTAGCTGCCGCGACCTCAACGACGCTGTCTTCATGCTGACCGCGGACATCGTCTTCTCTGCCGTCGCCGTAGGTGTCCTCCGTCGCCAAGTTAGGGCACAAAAGATCGAACTGCTCGGCCTCCTCTCCCACTTCATCTAGTAGTTCTTCGTGTGGTAAATAAAACCTCCTTTTTACAGCCCCTTTGATCCTATAGATTCATCATTTTCAACCACAAGCAATTTCTAGTCACACAAGTTGGATCTATCTTATACTGCATCTCATAATATGCCTAGTATACTCACTTATGCCTCACAAAGTAGTTAGATTCCTCACTTGTACTTATTCGTGGATTCGTACAAATCTGGAACCAACTCTCTATCTATAAGTGAATGTCTTCGCACTATGAGGTCAATGTCTTCAAAACTGATTTATCTTCAAAATCTTCTGAGAATGCATATGACTTCTTCCCCTTCCCGCGCACCTTTAATGCTGTCACAGGTACATGTCCGTGGGAGAATCCCTTGGTTCTCATAGTCTGCATTCATTTGTAGAATTCTTACAGCATCATATAAATTCTCCTGAAGCCAGTTCCTGTCTGACCAATAGACGGAAGACTTTGACAGTGTTGAAGCCTTTCAGTTTAAACTTCATGGCACCAGAAAAATCTGCAAGGAAGGGTGGCAGACAGCGTCGTGGCAACACCTCAAGAGATTTGCCTCCTGACCTCTATGAGCTGTACAAGACAGATCCAGAGGAGGACTACAATCAGCGAAAAACTCGAATCCAATGGATTCAAAGATATTGGGCAGAACAGTGGTTCAAGTACAGGTTTGTGACCCAGGAGTATGCTGAGAAGAATGCCATCAAACGACCATGGGGAGACATTCTATATAGAAATCTTCAACCCAGGTCCAGAGCTGAAGCCATTGAATAAGGCTTCTATCCTTGCATGGTCCGTGGACCACACCCTGCAGATGCAGACCCATCTTCATTACTGTGGTGCCGCGATGATAATCTGTTCAAGCGCAACTTCCAATTTGCCAAGAATTCGGCCAAAGAAAACAAGAAGTCACGGGGATTAGACTTCAATCCAGCCCCCTCTGCTCCTCGTGCCGATGGCACACGCGAAGCTGAACCCAATCTTGTTGGGCCCTTCTACAACCTAGAAGGTCTCATCACTCATATTATGGTTCAAGGGATAGCCGTGGATGAACCTGCAGACGACGCTGACTCTGACGAAGCGCCTGCACCACCGAAGCCAAAGAAGCTGAAGAAACCTCAAGCTTCGAAGCCTTCCCCAGCACCAAAGGCCTCACGGCCGAAGCCGCTGGCCACTACACCTCCTGAACACAGTGTGCAGTCTGAAGATTTGTCACGCATCTCCAAGCCCTCCAAAGTGAAGATGCCCTTGCAAGCCACTAGCCAAGCACTGACCGCTGCTGCTATTCTGCGCAATGACGCCATTGATTTGTCCAGCGACGACGATCTTGGCGATGATGCTCTTGAGCAGTTGATCAAGAGCAAGGAAGAGGCAGAAATCTTCAATGACCTTCCTCTCTTTGATGTTGAAATCATCAACACATTCATTGATGAGTGGTTTGACAGCCGAAATGTCAGCTTTGATGATCTTCAGCTTCCGATTGGCCTGAGTGTTGCCTTCCACGGAGCCATTGCTGCTGAGCTGGCTCTAGCTCAGAAGATTGTTGAACTGAAGCATATGATCGATTATGAAAAAGCTCAGTTCAAGAAGCACATGGCCAAGCTCAACGTTGAAGACATTCAGAACTTCCAGACCATGATGCATGAGCTTAAGGAAGCATTCGGAACCAAACACGAAGAAGCAAAAGGTTCTTGTGAGCGCATGAAGGATCTTGCCTCTAAATGTGTCCAAGGATACAATGAGGCTGAAAAGCGCAAGGCCTTGGGGCGACCAGGGATCGACCCCCGAATGGCGGCCATGAAGAAGAAGAAGCTAGCTGTGGCAGAACCTGAAGCACCAAGGCAGGAAGTACATCCAATTGTCTTCCCAGCCAGTATGACAGGCTCGAAGCCTAAGGTCCCCACAGTGGCTTCAGAACTGAAGAAAACAAGGGCTGCTAAAGCTGAATCCAGAAAGCCCAAAACCAAGGGCACTACTGATGATGCTCCTCCAACCAAGAAACGCAAAACCAAGAAGAAAGATCGAGCTGCTCCCATAGAGCCCCTTAATGTCGAGCCAATCTCAGTGGCTCTTCCTGCGTCTGAACATCAAGAGCGCCAGTTGATAGTTCATGAGCCTGCTTCCATAGAGGCTCCTGAAGCTGAAGACAATCCAGCTGTTGACCCCACCGCAGCTGAAGACATTTGTCCTCACGACAATGTTGAAGATGATGAAGTCCTTCCTCAGATCGAGAACCAGTTGGTATCATCGCCTGTGCTCACGCACAGCGAACTCATCAGCATTGGTCGTCCTCTGACGCCAACTGCTCAGGATGCATCGTGGGCTGATCACCCACAACGACAAGACACCCCAAGCTCTCCCCAACCGCAAGCTACCTCACCAGTGCAAGATGACGATGACTTTGAGGCCCACACTCCATCTCCACAAGCGTTGCCAGCATTACGCGGGCTTCACAAAGGACCAAGGCCCCAAGTCACTCCCACTGTGCACGTGTCTGAATCTGAAGCCAAAATGGCTGAAGATATTCCGACTACATCAGCTGATGAAGAAGAAGACCAAGTGTTGAACCAGAAAGAGTTGCCACACTCCCATCCCACCAAGATGTTGTTCTCGAGGAGAACGTAACCGACCCTCCAGCTCCTGAAGTGGAGGTGAACAATCCTGAGGCAACCACCAATATCAACACTGAAGCCAATGACGTGGTCATGGATGAAGCTAATGTGGCGCCTGAAGCTACTGCGGTGCCAGAAGTCCAAGCACCTGAAGCAAATGTGGCCCCTGAAGCCCATGACGACAATGCCAATGCTCCTGTCCCCCCACCAAGACCTCTTACAATGGAGCTGGCATTTGATCATGGTCAGCCTGTTATGGTCCGATGGCCCACTCTGACTCCTCCACCTGCTGCGGGTCCACAATTTGAGTATCATGTCGAGCGCAGACCTCAAGTCCAAAAACCCAAGCCAAGACTTCCACGATTCCCAGGCACTGCCACTTCACCTGGGGTCTTCAATGTGAATGGCTTTGTGGCACATAATACCTTCTTCAACAGCTCCAATAACCCTTATACTAGACCTCACATTTCCTCAGATCAGTTCTGGAGCTATAAGCAGTGCAGCTACTATTCCTGCGTCCTATACAATCAAGGGCGCATATTTCCACATATGCGCCTAGACTCTGAAGCTATAGCTGGCCTGCCCTGCCTTGAAGAAGCGTTAGATTGCTTCAGAGATGCTGGACGGCTGCAGTTTGTCATAGATAAGGAGCACTGGAATGAAGAGCTTCTACTACAGTTCTATGCAACTCTCCACATTCGAGGCTACAACAGGGATCCAAAGTCTTGGGTCCTTGAGTGGATGACAGGCAATGTCCATCATGAAGCTAAAGCTCTTGATATCATTGAGCTCACAGGCCTACCCACTCCTGGTGAATACTATGAACCAGGTTGTCAACAACACCAAAATGCCTTGGAAAGCATCTTTCAGAAGCCAGAACCCAACATGAGTCAAATGCTGAGCATGATGAAGCCTCTGCCTCACGATGCTGAATACCCATCTGAGTTCTTTGTTGAAGACCTAGAGTACCTGCCTCGCACCATTTACCATATCATCAGGAAGACTGTATGGCCTGTCAAAGGACACTCATCTGCAGCGAAGCTTGAAGGAGCAATGAAGACTTTGGTTTTCTATATTTTCAATGGCATCAACTTCAATGATCAAGACTTCTTCATCAGGCAGTTGGCTGCATCTAGCTCCGACATTTTTGGGTTGAAATTCTATGCTCCATGGGTCATGCGTCTTATCAAGCGTCACTCAGCCTTCAACTATCAGCCGTCTGCGCGCAATCATCTTATATTCTTGCTCGAGGTTGATCTGTTAGTTGAAGCTATTTACCCAGAGCCTGCTAAGGATCCCATTTATCTTCACAATGTTGATCACCACAGCTTCACCCATCCCATTGAAGGAGTTCTAGCAGTTTCTCGTGTTTATCCCCTTGCTGGAAGCACACGTGCCCCTCGCGCTCAAACTGGCGCCGCTGGTAGAACCATCGCGCAAAGGCCTTGAAGACGATCTTGTGTCCTAAATGACTGAGAGCTTCTCGTCGCGCTGCATCAGAAACAGGACAAACATCATGACTGGCTTAAGCGTCAGATGCAAAGCCTCTTGGTGGATGTCAACTGCATTCGCAATCTTGCCACCAAGAATGCCTTTGTCACTCATGAAACCTGTCGGAGGTCATGGAAGAGATTGACCCTACTTAGTGCTGAAGCTGATCTGCAAGACGATGGCTTCACCGAACGGTTCAAGTTTGACTCAACTCCTCCCAGAAATGCTCACTTGCGTCGGACTCCCTCACTTGAAGACTCTGACTACTCGTCCTCAGCTGTGACCATAAATGCCAGAGTCATCGATGACCAAGATGATGCAACTTCACCTCCTCCAACTTCAACGCGTGTTGACACTACACCAAGTTCCTCTGCACCACCGGACATCAACGACGACCCTGCTGCCTCGCCTGCACCTCACGGGAACGAGTAGGCGCTCTATGTCTTCAAACCTTTTTGGTCCTCACCGACAAAAGGGGGAGAAGCATATGAGTTGATAGTCTTCAAGCGGGTCCATATGGGTGGTTGCTTTACTTTTTGCTACTTTTGCCAAGTGCTTACAATTCTCGTTTTTGATACATTTGGTTCTTTGAGTTGTAACACTTAAACTCGATGGTCGTCTGCTACTTATTTGCTATTCTGTGATGCGATGATAAATTCCGCATGTGCGATGATAAATTCCGCACTTAGATCATTTTGCAGATGTCCATTTTCCATTATGCATGTCATTATCTTCGTTACATCATATCATGCATGATGAATTGTCATCATAGGTTGAAGAGGATCTCCACAAGTACAACCTGCCATGTGCATTTGCATTCCAAAAGCAAATTACTTATATGCACATCTTCAGGGGGAGACCTTGCAACTTATGAAGACAATACCCTATCCTTTACAATTTCACATATTTTATTCCCCGTTGAAAACTTCAACCAGTTTGTCATCAATCACCAAAAAGGGGGAGATTGTAAGTGCATCTAGTGCCACCCCTAGTTGGTTTTGGAGTATTGACGACAAACCTGGTTGAGGGACTAATGTGTTTGTGAGAATTGCAGGATAACACAGGTAGAAGTCCCTCATTGATTCGGTTTTCCTACTAGAGATGACCCCTAAAAATGTATGAAGACATTGAAGTCAAAGGTGGTATGTGAAGACAGTCACATTGAAGACTATGACAAGAGAAGACATCGAGTGAAGACTATGGAGCGCGAAGACTTAGTTGTTTCGTCGTTCTTTTTCTTCTTTGTTGAGTCATAGGAGCCACCGTATAGTTAAGTGGGGTCCAAGTGAACCAGTCAGAATGACTGAAGTGATGCTTAACCAAAATGCTATGTCTTCGAGCGAAGACAATGAGAGCAAATCTTATCCAGAGTTGGGTAAGTCAGGTTTGCTTGTAGCCCAAGTAAAGTTGATGTGTGTGTTTGAAATCTGACCGTTGGAACACGTGTCAGTTCCTTAGTAACCCAGGGTCATTTCGGACAAATTAGGTCGGGTTTCCTAGTGGCTATAAATAGCCCACCCCCTACAACCATAAACGGTTGGCTGCTCAGAGTACAACCATAAACGGTTGGCTGCTCAGAGTTAGTGCACGACTTTTGTCGTTCGAGAGCAACCCACCTTGAAGCCTTTGAGAGAGAATTCCTTGCGAGGATAAAGCCCTAAACACCCAGAGCCAAAGAGTGTTAGGCATCACTTAAGTCTTCCTGTCTGTGTGATCTGAAGACTTATTACACTTGAGGACTGTGAATCCTCCAACCAGTTAGGCGTCGCGTTCTGAGCATCCAAGAGTCATTGTGGATCACCGGTGAATGAAGTCTGTGAAGGTTTGGAAGTCTACCTTGAAGACTTACCAGAGTGATTGGGCGAGGACTGGGTGTCCTTAGCTCAAGGGGAATAAGGTGAAGACGCGGTCTTCTGAGTTGAATCTCAGACTCCCTAACTAGACGTACAGTTGTCACAGCAACTGGAACTGGTCCAACAAATCATTGCCTTCAACGAGTCACTGGTTTCATCCTTCCCATTCCTTTATTTACTGTTGGCCCTGGTGAAGTCATTGTATGATTGCATTATCTTTTGTCTTCACTGAGTGACTTCCTGTTCTGATTGGCTTCACACTATCTTCCTACCTGATCTATACTACCTAGCTGCTATTAGTCATTGTGCTTTCACTTCATTGAATACTTGACTATGGCTTGCTTAGTGTAGTCTACCTTCCGCTGCATGGTGATAGGTTTATTTCTATCGTTTGTCTTCGAAACTTCCATGTTTTGAAGACTTTCATAAAAATCACCTATTCACCCCCCCTCTAGTGGATCACTAGCACTTTCAGGAAGAACCAGTCGCAGCAGGGAGGAGGGCTCGCCGGAGAGGTACCCCACTATCTATCTTAGAGTTCAGGGTGGTGGCGATGGTCGCCGGTGGTGGTGGGGCGGTGGGATTGCCAGAGAAAAAGCTCGACACGGGGGGGGGGGGCTAGAGGGATGGCCGGGGCGGCGGACCGACGGTGGGGAGTGTTTTTGGGGCGGGCGGGGCGGCGCACCGCCGGCCGCGGGCAGCGGGGGGCGGCTGTTTGGCCGGTGGTGGCTGACGGATCAGGGGGGTGGAGGTTGAAGATGAACTGCAGGCCCTTGATTTCATATCCAATGGCTGCAAAATTGACTGACCGGAGATGAAAAAGTAAGTCGACTGACGTGTAGCCTCGCCTCTAGTGCGTTCAGTTTCGACTGTAAAAATCAATTTCAACAGCAAAATTCAGTTTCAACAGTTAAGTTCAGTTTCGACAGTTAAATTCAGAGATGAGCGGCTGATGTATTTTACATCTAGCACTTTGTGGTTATGTATTTTATGTCATCTATTGGAGATGCTATTAGAATTCCACTCAGGTTAACATTGTCTCTCTTGTCCTGCTTCAGCCTTGGCGTCGTACAACTCACCGGAGCTGCTCCAATGATGAAACGCTCCATCACAGCGGAACAGTACCTCGGGCTCCATCTCCAGATGCCAAAGATCTTCTTCCCCTCCTCCGACAGCCAAGTCAGCCAGAGCATCCTCACCGGCCAACCCAATCACGCTGAGATCGACATGGCTTCGCCAAAGAGGTTGTACACTTGTTGCATCTCTTTTTTACTCTACATGTTATATATATTGTCCACGAAGTAACGTAAAATATGATTATTTTATCCTACTATATCACAAGCAGTGAGGTACCAGGAAACTTTGCTATCCGTGATGGACTCTCTTGAACGCCATCATTATTTATCTCTGCGCGTTTGAGCTATGCATTTGTCGATGGCTCTGGGAGCTGAGCTAGTAGGGCAGTGGCCTGGGTCCAAAGTAATAGAAGTAGTACAAAAACATTTTTTTAGTGTAGGATTTTCCTTGCTCAATCCTGCCTACTAGAATCGCCAGTGCTTGAAAGGAAAAGTGAATGAAAAACATAGGAATTGGAAAGTTTCCTATGGTACTACTTTTTACGAATTTGGTGCAAAGAAATGGAGCAAAGGAAAAATGTAGGATTTGTTCCTTTAGTGTCTCCTTGAAAGAAAAACCGTAGGCATTTTAATTTCCACTTGCCCTCCTTTTCAAATTCCTATTCATGAAGCACAAGACTAAGAGATAGTAGCAAAATAGCATTATAACCGTACATTTTCTTGTTGTTTGACTTAATCTCACCATGCTTCTTTCCATCCTGTGTTCTTCCAATTCTTGTGAACCGAACACCCAGATTGGCAGAAATCCCGTGGTTTTAAATTCTCTGTTTTGCACATGCATTCCTATCGTATTCCTATCTATTTCCTATCCCTGCATTGTTAGAACCCTCAAATTCAAACAAGCCCTTGCACAATTACTTCTGTTACAGATATGTGTCAAAGAAAACCTTGTGTGGTTTGTCTTGCTCCTGCGGTGTTGTGTTCCACCCTAGCTCAGCTGCTCCAACGACGGAAGGGTTCACCACAGCAGGGATCCGCTCTCCAGACTGTCTTTCGCCGCCTCAGATCTTCTTCTCCACTGCCGGCAGCCACGACAACTGCATTACCATCATCAACTGAGCAGATGACCTTGAGGACTACACGGGTCCACATGTCAGGACCCCGATTCCAAGTCACATCGATCTAGCCGGTAACACCTCATATCATTTTGCGGCCTCACGCATGGTATCCCACGGGTGTCGCCTTACCATGGCCCGGGACCGTTTGCGCCTTTTGGCTCACGTATATGATAGTGTCGCTAGCATCCATATGACAGAGAACCCGGGCCGACATGGCTAGTCGTGAACCCAAAGCGGCACAGACCTATGGAGACAGGCATACATGAATCACATCAAGCATGTCGGTCATCAGCGAGTGATTCTGGGCTGTAGCACTAGGCTAACAGGACTCCGGATGTCACCGCGTGACATTTCCCCGAAGGGACAGACATAGGAACGACATGAAACACATGCCGGCCAGTCAAGTGTCCTGAGCAGTAGTGCTGGGCTAGCAGGACTCCGGTGAACCAGGCTGTAGCGAACTACTATGGCTCAAGGAACACTAGACTACATTTCCCCATAAGAAAGGCTGCCAAGGATAAACAACTAGATTGTCGGATCCCACTCATACCAAGCATTTCAATCATACACACAATATGCCTGATATGAGTACATACAACATGGCATCACAACAAAACTCTACAACTCAAGTACTTTATTTAAAGGCTCCAGAGAGCCATACATAACATGTTCATACAGATAGGGGTCACATGACCCGACACTCAAGTCATACAATCATACAAGCACAAGCGGAAGCAGCTAGTCTGAGTACAGACACTAGAAAGAAAGAAGGCTTCTCGAAGCCTGATTATCTACATAGGGCCCTCCATGGCCAGGATCACCACCTGGGTGGCTAGTCACTCGTCGACATCAAGGTCTACACAAAACCCATCGGAGGGGGCGGTGTTGTCGTCTGAAAACAATAAATAAGCAAACATGAGTACAAGGTACTCAGCAAGTCTTACATCAAAACCTACTATACATGCTCATTCTCAAGAAGGTGGTGGGGTTATTGCAGCAAGCCAGCTTTGACTCTTGGCTAAGCTATCCTACGGGACTCCACTAGTAGAATAGTTTTTTCACACGAGTCCACTACTCACCAACACAATACTCCACCGGGGATCCTCTCTCGTCATCCTACAAGAGGGCCATCCTCGGTACTCACACTTATCTTGAGTCTTTTAGTAGTAACCATTAACTTGTCTATGAACTGTATAGGCAACCAAGTAGTCATTTACCGCGGACGAGGCTATTCGAATAGTTTTATACCCTGCAGGGGTGTACTTCGTCACACATGTTTCCACCACTTAGCGTCTGCACACGACATGTGCTCGGCAGACTTCAAGCGAAAACCGACGTGGGTGTAGACCATGACCTGACTAACCGCGCAAGTCTCTAGTCCAGGTTTATCGCCTATTCAGGTTCCATCCGCAAGGAAATCCGGCCGGGGTGTCCTCAACGGCCCCAAACGATGTGTACAGGGTCCCGAGACGCCAAACGGGCGCCCGGCATACCCGCCCACAGTGTATCTACCGCATCATAGCCCACCCCTACGGTCAGCGCTACGCACGGCCACCAACACATAACCTACAAGCACCAGAAACTAGTTGCAACTCCTGGACAGAGGGCGAGAGGGGTCAGTAAGTCGAGCGGGGTCATATTTCAGGGCCCAATGTGTGGTAGTAGCTGAGTCTTAAATCACGCATACAGATCTCATTTCTTATGGACGGTCTCAATGAAACAACCCACCAAGTACTCCTACATGGCCTCTCATCGATACCTTTACCAAAACATGTTCAACACATCCCTCACATTACCGACATAAACATTTCACTCTAGCCCATCACCCAGATGAACCAGACCAAACGCAACTCTAAGCATAGCAGGCATAGCAAGGTAGGAATCGCAAACATGACTCAATCAACTCCTGCACATGCTAGTGGGTTTCATCTAGTTACTGTGGCAATGACAGGTCATGCAGAGGATAAGGGTTCAACTACCGTAGCACACAGCAGTTTGAATCGCGTTGTCTTAATAAAGTAAACGAGAGCAGAAGCGAGAACATGGGTTTGTATCGGAATGATCAATGGTTGCTTGCCTGTTGTAGAGGTAGTTGGGTACTGCCCTTCAGACGGATACTCGGGGTTATCCTCGGAGGCAGAACCTACCACAAAAGACACACCGAACATAATCAATACATGGCAATATGCAACAATATGATGCATGCTATGACATGGCAAGATGAAAGTGTCTTGGCCTAATGCAAGCTAAAACAGAAGGGGATGAGCTCATTTGAATCAAAGATTCAAATATTAGTTCATTAAACATGGCCTTATTAGTGCATTACCTTATTCTGCTTAAACAGCAAGGTTAACTTGTTTTGTCATGCATGAAACCATTACACATGGATAGATTGAATTTTTCTGATCATTTTTCATATATAAATCTTTGCATTTGGATCTATGGTTGATTTTCTATGATTTTTAGAAGTTTTGGATATTTTCTGGAATTCTCTATATAAAAATAAATCCAGAAATTAGTTATTGCGTCAGCAGTGCGTCAAGGTGACGTCAGTGGTCAACGGGGACGTCCAGGTCAAGCTAACCAGTGGGTCCCGCATGTCAGCAGTTATTTAAACTAACTAAATTTAGTTAAAATTAATCTGGGTTAATTAGCAAAGGGGGGGCCCACTTGTCATAGACGCAGGGAAGTCAACCTGGGCCCACCCAGGGGTCAAACAAAGTCAAACTCATCAGCGTTTAGCCGCCGGCGAGGCCAGATGCGGCGGAGGGCTGCGGGTTTCGTGCTCCGGCAACCAAAACGACGGCAGAGAGCATCTACGCATAGCTGGGAGCAAGCCGCATCGAGTGGTGGCAGTGGGTGGAGCTAGGGTGGCCGGAAACGTCGTCGGCGACGACCTTGGTGGCCGCCAGAGTTCGGGCGAGGCCGAAACCGAGGCTGCAGGGCACGGCGAGGCGCGTGGAATGGTGCTACGGGCTCCAGCAGGTGCGATGAGTGCGTTGGTCGCAATGGTGTGGCCGGTGGGTGGCCGGAGACACGTCGGCGACGAGCTTGGCGGCGGCGGGTGCTCGGGTGAGCGTGGTACGGTGCACACGGTGCAGGAGGGGGTTAATGGAGAGGGCGAGGATGGAGCTGGGCTCATGGCGGTCACGTAGAAATGGACGGCGCAGTCGGGGACGAGCTGATGCGGTGGCGACGACAAAGAGGATCTCTGGCGATGGCGGAGTCGGGCGAGGTTGTTGCAGAGGCTGCGGGGCAAGCGAGCGCTCGGGGCTCGGCTTGCTCGACGGAGTGGAGGGCGGCGGAGCTTCTGGACACGGTGGCTCGGCGCGGGGACGACGGAGGGCGCGACTACGGCGGTGAGACGGCGGCAGGTGCGTCGACCATGGTGCGGGAGAGCGAGGGGGAGAGGCAGGGGGGCAAGTAAGGTGTCCGCGGGGTCGGGGCGGCGACGTGGAGCCTATCCAGCGTCCAGACGTGTGACGCGGCAAGCTGCTGGCGCCGTGGCGAGCTCGCGCCCGCCGGCGTCAGCTCTCTGCCTCCCTGGCGGGGACGAAGCAGCTGGCTGGCATGGGCCAGCACAGCGCTGGGCCGCCGGGTGGGCCGGCTGATGGGCTGCGGCCAGGTAAGTTCTCTCCCTCTCTTTAAATTTCTGTTTTTCTATTTTTATTTATTCTGTAACTTTAGGGCTTTATTAGAAATACTAAAACGTTTCCAAAAATCCTGAAAATAATTGTGGGCTCTGTTTAGAATATTTCCAACAGCCCACACTTATTTCCAGAATTATTTGAGCATTTAAATTATTTTATAGCATTTAAATGCCCAATTCAAATACTTATGATTTAATTTAATGACCTTCTGTTGACCTAGAAAATTGTGCACCAATTTTGCCAGAGGTTCTAACCCAAGACAAAGAGAGTGAACTTTTTAGAAGGGCATTTCAGGTTCAATGAAAATAATTTTAGTAAACCCTAGTTGTTTCCAGGGGGGTGCTGGGGGTTCTATCTTCCCCATTTCAAATTTATGAGGAATTTAAACATGATGCACACTCTAATGCTTGAACTAGCTAGGGTGTGACACCGCAAGAGAGGTCGCACTCTTCCGTGTCTGCTTACGTTATGCATCGCTTAATATGATGACATGCTACTTTATCATCGTGTTCACCTATTAGACTCCGAGTCAGGTCCAAACATATGCTGAAACATGAGTTTTTAAATGGTTGTGGAGTACATATTGGGGCAACAATCAGTACTATCTGTCTACTATCTGGTTAATCTCGGGTGTCTACTATGAGTTTCATGTTGGGTGCAAACAAACATTAAAGGAGCCATTATCTGTATTTTTTAACTAAAGCTATTATCTGCCTGCTACAATTGGTTTTCGGTCTATCCACTGTTTGCTACCATCACTCTGGATTTGTGCATGCACTCCTTACATAATCTCACTATGTTTTATTCCTATGCATGTGAGTTATTGTAAGCAATGGAACTGAACATGTAGAGCAAAAGAGACGAGCCTTGTCTGACAATAAAATTTCATGCATACGTCACTCTATGGTGGGCACAAAGGCAGCCCCCTCCACCCATTTCGTATCGTAATCAAGAGGAAGATAACTGTTCTGATGGGGATTCAGAAGCAGAAGACCACTCCTATTTACTCCATGAGGTCTTCGCTCTAACTTGGCATGCTGATGTTGGTAATATCATGCATATGGTGCCTTGCATTGCTTACTGTATACATCAAAGATGTCATCTGCTTAGTTTAGACATGCTTTATGTCAATGCCATCTGTTTAGTTTCTTTATCGTATATGTGAATCATGCAATGCCATCTTGTTTGGCCAGGCATCATATATGTAAATTTTGCAATGCCACCCTAGTTAGCCAGTCCTCTTATATGTGAATTATATCATGACATCATTTTTTATTACGTGTTAAATTTGTCAACAAGTTTAGTACATTCAATTACTCTTCCTGTGCATCAGCCATTCGACACGGTCATGGAAAAATCTAGAGTGGAAACAAGGTCTTCAGAGCAGACAATGCTATCTGATGAAGTGCATGTCTTGCTGGTTATAGATAGCTCCTCAGAGGAGGATTCAAAGACAGATGACTAGTCCTATTCCCCCCCCCCCCCGAGGTGCATGCTCTAACTTGGCAGGGTTATGTTGCTCTTATCGTGCGTATGGTATCTTGCATTGCTATGTCATTTGCTTAGTTTAGACATGCTTTGTGTGAATGCCACCTGTTTAGTGTCTAATTACCATATATGTGAATTATGCAATGCCATCTTGTTGCAAGACATTATATATGTGAATTATGCAATGCTATCTTGTTGCAAGGCATTATATATGTGAATTATGCAATGCCATGTTGTTTAACCAAGCGTCATATATGTGAATTATATCATGCTGTCCTTTTTTGTATTTCTCATTGCTTTTGTCGACAATTTTTGTATATTCAACTGCTCTTCCTGTGCATCAGCCATTTGAATTGGTGATGGAGAAATATGGAGTGAAAACAAGGTCTTTAGATCAGACAATGCTACCTGCTGAAGCAGATATCTTGCTGGTTACAGATAGCTCTTCAGAGGAGGATTCAGAGGCCGATGACCAGTCCTATTATCCCCCTGAGGTGTATGCTCAAACTTGGCAGGGTTATATTACTCATATCATGCATATGTTGTATTGCAATGCTTAGTTTTTACATCATATACATGATATTGAATGCCATCTCCTTAGTTGACACATCATATATGCGATTGCCCTGTGCTCACTTCCTTAGTATATAAATCATATATTTGAATTATATCATGCCATGATGTTTACATAGATAGCATGTATCTGAATTATGGCATGCCAACCCATTTTCTAAAGACATAATATAGTTATATCATCTCATCCTGTTTACATAGTCATCATATTTTGAATTATGTCATTCTATCCGTGAATTATATCATGCCATCATGTTTCCATCGACGGCATGTTTGTGATTTATGTCATGCCAACCACTTTAATAGACACATCGTATAGTTATATCATGTCATCCTGTTTACATAGTCATCATATTTTGAAGTATGTCATTCTATCCTATTTAGTTAGCCATCATACATGTGAAATTGTGTCATGCTATCCTGTTTAATTAGCCATCATATATGTGAAATTATGTCCTGCTATTCTGTTTGGTTAGACCACATAAATGTGAATTATTTCATGCCCTGTTTTCTTCCCTACTATCCATTGCACCTGTCTATCTTACAATGTTCGTACATTCAATTACTTTTTTTGTTTATCAGCCATTTCAATTGGAGGGGGTGATGGCAGTATCTTTGGGAGCAAAAACACGGTCTTCAGAAAAGATTGTGCTACCTGTCGATGGAGATAGCCCCACCACACATAACTAGACTCACGCAGATTGTACCCCTACCCAGTTGGACAGAGAACCAGCTACACCCCTTCTAACCCCAACCCCAGCAGATAGTAACCTTGTTCCCGTTGACGCAGCACCGTCTCCACCACAGAGCACCCAAACATGAGCAGTTAGTAAGGCAACTTCAATGCCCAAAGCACGAGGACCACCACTCCGAACCCCAAGTCAACGCTTAAAGCAGAATAAGAATTGTTCTCAGGTTAGGTTCCGTAGCTATGGTTCATACTACTTTGCTCTTGCATCACTGTATTTACTCATACCAACTAATTTCAAATTTGAAGGATGCAATTGCAATTCCAATGGCGCAACAGGTATGTTTTAAACCTCTTTCTTTAACATGTTTGCTGTTGTAACTTGCTCTATGTTGATTTCAGTTTCAATTGAATAAACAGTTATGTTCTAATGCCATGCACATTACAAGTGTTGTTATTGATGTGTAGTTTCCCACACTTATATTCTGTCTATGCTGCTTTGTCTTAAATAGATATGATTCGAACTGTATCTATCTTGATTTGGCAACATAAACTAGAATAATATAGACCATACAGTGACCATACTACATATATATATATATATGTTTGTTTCATGCTGTTATCCTGTCCACCTTACTACTGAACTGGTTTACCAAAATGAGTTTCATATACTACATTGTAAACCTGTGATGTGTTTGTTTGTTTCTCTTTTAGAATGCGGATAAAATATTGGAGAAGAGTACCCCGTTATGCAATGGTAAAGGAACTAATGCAGATAAGGTTCAAGATAGTGAGACATCCCTGTTGGTCTCCAAGAAAGCTGATAAAAACTATATTAAAGATACTGAGACAACCCCAAAGTCCTGTCTTGATGTAGTGTTCGAGTTATTGGCTACTACTGCTGGCACCAGCTCTTCGAACTCGCTGCCTGAATCAATTCGGCTTCTTGAGTCTCAACTTCAAGTTGAAAGACATCAATCAGATGTTATGCGACAGGAAGCCGAAGGACTGAGGAAGTCCCTGCAGAATTCAGATGCATACTTTCTGGTGCAACAGCAAGTGCTGGAGGATTTAAGCGCCAAACAAGTGAAAGTTAATAAACTTGCCAAGCATCTTGCCAGCATTATGGGTACCCAGGATATTGTTTCTTGATCTCTTCTGAAGTGGTTTCAGTTCTAGAGTTGTTTTGCTGCGGCGTTTATATGCTGCTTTGTTCCCTATATTTGCACTGGTGGCGAACTTTGATGCCCAGTGGATATAATATGTGTAATAGCCGTGATAGCCTAGCGTAAGTTGCTTGCTAATTTATTTCCTTATTGTCTTGTTTATTTGTTTTCTTGTAGTCAGTGCAGTTCTTTTTCCGCGGTTTGCTAGTGGCCGCAATAACCTTTTTTTAAACTAGGCCACAATAACCATGGGCTACATATTTACTGTAGTTAACATGGGCCTCCTACAGGCCTTAGAAACAATGGGCCTTCTACCGGGTGTACAAACAATGAGCCTTATACGGGTCGTAGACACAATGGGCCTTCTACGGGTCGTATCATCAATGGCCCTTCTCCGGGCCGTATGATCGGTTGGCCAAACATGGGCCAATAATAGACCACATTATGGTTGTAAATGGGCTAGAGTTGAAATCGTCCGTTCATGGGCCGACCATAACAGGCCATAGTTTATCGACTGTATTTGATGACGCTATGAAAATGGCTCAACGTATTAACGGGCCACAAACGGGCCGACTATAACCACAGGCTGAATTTTTCCCACAAGCAGAAAATGACAGTAACGGGTCGTAAGTAAACGAATACTGGAAATGAGCCCAAGAATAAATGGGCCATGAGAAGGCCGAAAGATAACATGGGCTGGAAATGGCCCAACGGAATAATGGGTCGTTAATGGGTATAAAGTGATACACTGTTCATTACGGGCCAGTTTCACCACGTGTCGTTAATGGGCCGAGGGTTACTAAGGGCCTCATATGGGCCGAAAGACATCATGGGCTATACATGGGCCGAAAGTTAAAACAGGCTGGAATTACATTGGACGGCCCAGATTATGCTACTGGGCCTAATTCGGATAGGCCGTAAATGGGCCCTAGTAAGCGGGCTATAAATGGGCTATATGCGAATAGGCCGTTAACAGGCTCGCTGTGGGCCGGCCTGCCACCTTTTGACCAAGTCAAACGGGCCGGCCTTTTCACAGGAATGGGCCTCTGTTGGGCCGTGCCACGAGGCGACGTATCATAGGCGCTTTGGGTCCAATGAGTGGATGACATCTGTCCCAACGGTGAGCCGACATGTGTTTGCTACAGCCAATGATGATTTTACACGTGGAAAATCCCCATTGGTCGGGGCTGTTAATGGGTAATCGGATCCAAAACCGGACCCGATAGCTTAACGACGTTCCGTTACGGTGGATGCCACATGTCGGTCACCCTTGACGAAAGCACTTCTGTGACGCGCGATTTATCGTCATCGAAGTGGACACTTCTGTGATGATAATTTTGGTAATGTCATGGAACACTTCTACGATAGCACAGGTATGACTATCTTGATTATGTCATAAATTTGTATGGATGTACATGCATTACAGAAAACGTGACCTACTGTGACAAACACGTATCATCACGGAAGTGTATTTTTTTGTAGTGAGAGGAGTAAACTATGGAGGTGGGCACCGCACATGGCTAAGAGAACAACTGTTGTGTTTTGGGGTGCCCCCTGCCCCCGTATATAAAGGATGGGAGGAAGAGGCTGGCCACCAAGGGGACGCGCCATGGGGGGAGTCCTACTAGGACTCCACTCCTAGAAGGATTCACCCCCCCCTTTTTCCTTTCTCGTCGGAGGGGAAAAGGAAGGAGAGGGAGAGGGAAAGGGAAAGGGAAAGGGGGGCGCCGCCCACTCCCCTAGTCCAATTTTAACTCCCATGGGGGCACCCCTTACGGGCTCCCCTCTCTCTCCAGTAAGGCCCATGTAGGCCCAATAATTCCCCGGGGGGTTCCGGTAACCCGAACCTTTTCGAAACCATTCCGGTGTCCGAATATCATCGTCCAATATATCAATCTTTACCTCTAGACCATTTCAAGACTCCTCGCCATGTCCGTGATCTCATCCGGGACTCCGAACAAACTTCAGTCACCAAAACACATAACTCATAATACAAAGCGTCATCGAACATTAAGCGCGCGGACCCTACGGGTTCGAGAACTATGTAGACATGACCGAAACACATCTCTGGTCAATAACCAATAGGGGAACCTGGATGCTCATATTGGTTCCTACATATTCTATGAAGATCTTTATCGGTCAACCCGCAATAACAACACAACTTATTCCCTTTGTCATCGGTATGTTACTTGCCTGAGATTCGATCGTCGGTATCATCATACCTAGTTCAATCTCGTTACCGGCAAGTCTCTTTACTCATTCCGTAGTGCATCATCCCATAACTAACTCATTATTCACATTGCTTGCAAGTCTTAAAGTGATGTGCATTACCAAGAGGGCCCAGAGATACCTCTCCGATACTCGGAGTGCCAAATCCTAATCTTGATCTATGCCAACCCAACAACACCTTCGAAGACACCTATAGAGCATCTTTATAATCACCCAGTTACATTGTGACGTTTGATAGCACACAAGGTGTTCCTCCGGTATTCGGGAGTTGCATAATCTCATACTCAGAGGAATACGTATAAGTCATGAAGAAAGTAATAGCAATAAAAGTTAACGATCATTATGCTAAGCTAACGGATGGGTCTTGTCCATCACATCATTCTCTAATGATGTGATCCCGTTCATCAAATGACAACTCATGTCTATGGTTAGGAAACTTAACCATCTTTGATTAACAAGCTAGTTAAGTAGAGGCATACTAGCTAGGGACACTCTGTTTTGTCTATTTATTCACACATGTATCAAGTTTCCGGTTAATACAATTCTAGCATGAATAATAAATATTTATCATGATACAAGGAAATACAAATAACAACTCTATTATTGCCTCTAGGGCATATTTTCTTCAGTCTCCCACTTGCACTAGAGTCAATAATCTAGATTACTTGGTGCTGATCATGTTTTGCTCATGGAAGAGGCATAGTCATCGGGTCTGCAACATTCAGATCCGTATGTATTTCGCAAATCTCTATGTCTCCCTCCTTGACTTGATTGCGCATGGAAGTGAAGCGTCTCTTGATGTGTTTGGTTCTCTTGTGAAATTTGGATTCCTTCGCTAAGGCAATTTCTACAGTATTGTCAAAAAAGATATTCATTGGACCCGATGTACTAGGTATTACACCTAGATCGGATATGAACTCCTTCATCCAAACTCCTTCATTTGTTGCTTCTGAAGCAACTATGTACTCCGCTTCACATGTAGATCCCCCACAACGCTCTGCTTGGAACTGCACCAACTTACAGGTCCACCATTTAATATAAATATGTATCAAGTTTGCGACTTTGACTCATCCGGATCAGTGTCAAAGCTTGCATCGACGTAATCATTTACAACAAGCTCTTTGTCACATCCATAAACGAGAAACATATCCTTAGTCCTTTTTAGATATTTCAAGATGTTCTTGACCGCTGTCTAGTGATCCACTCCTGGACTACTTTGGTACCTCCCCGGTAGACTTATAGCAAGGCACACATCAGGTCTGGTACACATCATTGCATACATAATAGAACCTATGGCCGAAGCATAGGGAATGCCTTTCAGTTTCTCTCTAGTGCAGTGGTCGGGCACTGAGTCTGACTCAACTTCACACCTTGTAACACAGGCAAGAACCCTTTCTTTGGCTGATCCATTTTGAACTTCTTCAAAACATTATCAATGTATGTGCTTTGTGAAAGTCCAATTAAGCATCTTGATCTATCTCTATAGATCTTGATGCCCAATATATAAACAGCTTCATCGAGGTCTTGCATTGAAAAAGTCTTATTCAAGTATCCTTTTATGCTATCCAGAAATTCTGTATTATTTCCAATCAACAATATGTCATCCATATATAATATTAGAAATGCTACAGAGCTCCCACTCACTTTCTTTTAAATACAGACTTCTCTAAAAGTCTGTATAAAACCATAGGCTTTGATCACACTATCAAAGCGTATATTCCAACTCCGAGATGCTTGCACCAGTCCATAAATGGATCGGTGGAGCTTGCACACTTTGTTAGCACCTTTAGGATTGACAAAACCTTCTGGTTGCATCATATACAACTCTTCTTTAAGAAATCCATTAAGGAATGCAGTTTTGACATCCATTTGCCAAATCTCACAATCATAAAATGCGGCAATTGTGAACATGATTCAGACAAACTTAAGCATCGCTATGGGTGAGAAGGTCTCATCGTAGTCAACTCCTTGAACTTGTCGAAAACCTTTTGCAACAAGTCGAGCTTTATAGACAGTAACATTATCGTCAGTGTCAGTCTTCTTCTTGAAGATCCATTTATTCTCTATGGCTTGCCGATCATCGGGCAAGTCAACCAGAGTCCACACTTTGTTCTCATACATGGATCCCATGTCAGATTTCATGGCCTCAAGCCATTTCGTGGAATCTGGGCTCATCATTGCTTCCTCATAGTTCGTAGGTTCGTCATGGTCTAGCAACATGACTTCTAGAATAGGATTACCGCACCACTCTGGTGCAGACCTTACTTTGGTTGACCTACGAGGTTCGATAGTAACTTGATCTGAAGTTTCATGATCATCATCATTAACTTCCTCACTAATTGGTGTAGGCATCACCGGAACTAATTTCTTGTGATGAACTACTTTCCCATTCGGGAGAAGGTACAATTACCTCCTCAAGTTCTACTTTCCTCTCACTCACTTCTTTTGAGAGAAACTCCTTCTTTAGAAAGGATCAATTCTTAGCAATGAATATTTTGCCTTCGGATCTGTGATAGAAGGTGCACCCAAGAATTTCTTTTGGGTATCCTATGAAGACACATTTCTCCGATTTGGGTTCGAGCTTATCAGGTTGAAGCTTTTTGACATAAGCATAACAGCCCCAAACTTTAAGAAATGACATCTTATGTTTCTTGCTAAACCACAGTTCATATATGGTGTCGTCTCAACGGATTTAGATGGTGCCCTTTTTAACGTGAATCCAGCCGTCTCTAAAGCATAACCCCAAAATGATAGTGGTAAATCGGTAAGAGACATCATAAATCGTACCATATATAATAAAGTATGGTTACGATGTTCGGTCACACCATTACGCTGTGGTGTTCCAGGTGGCGTGAGTTGCGAAACTATGCCACATTTTTCAAATGAAGACCAAACTCGTAACTCAAACATTCGCCTCTGTGATCAGATCACAGAAACTTTATTTTCTTGTTATGATGATTTTCTACTTCACTCTGAAATTCTTTGAACTTTTCAAATGTTTCAGACTTATGTTTCATTAAGTAGATATACCCATATATGCTCAAATCATCTGTGAAGGTTAGAAAATAATGATACCCGCCGCGAGCCTCAACACTCATCGGACCGCATACATCAGTATGTATTATTTCCAATAAGTCTGTGGCTCGCTCCATTGTTCCGGAGAACGGAATCTTAGTCATCTTGCCCATGAGGCATAGTTCGCAAGCATCAAGTGATTCCAAAAGCCTATCAGCATGGAGTTTCTTCTTGCGCTTTACACAAATATGACCTAAACAGCAGTGCCACCAATAAGTTGCACTATCATTACTTTGCATCTTTTGGCTTTAATATTATGAATATGTGTATCACTACAATCGAGATTCAATAAAAATAGACCACTCATCAAGGGTGCATGACCATAAAAGATATTACTCATATAAATAAAACAACCATTATTCTCTGATTTAAACGAATAACCGTCACGCATCAAACAAGATCTATATATAATGTTCATGCTCAACGCTGGCACCAAATAACAAGTATTCAGGTCCAAAACTAATCCCGAAGGTAGATGTAGAGGTAACATGCCGGCGGCGATCACATCGACCTTGGAACCATTTCCGACACGCATCATCACCTCGTCCTTAGCCAGTCTTCGTTTAATCTGTAGCCCCTGTTTCGCGTTGCAAATATGAGCAACAGAACCAATATCAAATACCCAAGCGCTACTACGAGCATTAGTAAGGTACACATCAATAACATGTATATCAAATATACCTTTCACTTTGCCATCCTTCTTATCCACCAAATACTTGGGTCAGTTCCGCTTCCAGTGACATGTCCCTTTGCAGTAGAAGCACTCAGTTTCAGGCTTAGGTCCAGACTTGGGCTTCTTCCCTTGAGAAGCAACTTGCTTGCTATTCTTCTTGAAGTTCCCCTTCTTCCCTTTGCCCTTTTTCTTGAAACTAGTGCTCTTTGAAAGCTGAATAAAATGACGATGAAAGAAAAAGGCTGGAGGTATCTCGAACAACAGCAATGCCTAAGAAATGATGAAGGATCATAGGTCAGTCATAGAAAATTCAGACCTAAGAAGAGAGACAATATGATCTAAGAACTTTTGAGAGGATGCGGTAAGAATGATATCATCTACATAAAGAAGTAAATAGGCAGTGTCAGAAGTTTGATGATACACAAAAAGAGAGGTGTCGGAGAGAGATGGAGTAAAGCCTATTGTTTGGATGAAGGAGGAGAAGCGTTGAAACCAAGCCCGTGGGGCCTGTTTAAGACTGTAGAGAGATTTCTGAAGAAGACATACATGAGTTGGAAAGGATGGATTTTCAAAACCCAGAGGTTGCTGGCAGTAGACAGTTTCTTGAAGGGAACCATGGAGGAAAGCATTTTTAACATCAAGTTGGTGAATAGGCCAGGAAGAGGAGACGCAACACTTAGAACGGTGCGAATGGTGCTAGGTTTAACAACAGGAGAAAAGGTTTCTTCATAATCAATTCCTTATTGCTGAGAAAAGCCGCGACAAACCCACCTGGCTTTATATCATGAGAGGCTCCCATCAGAGTGGAACTTTTGGTGAAAAATCCATTTGCCAGAAACAATATTTGTATTGGGAGGACGAGGAACAAGTTGCCAGGTGTTGTTTTGAAGTAAAGCATTATATTCTTCTTGCATGGCAGCGGCCCAGTTGGGATCAAGTAGAGCAGTTTTGTAATTCTTTGGGAGGGAAGTGAGAGATACGGAGGTATGAATGTTTAGGCAGTTTTGGGGTTGATGAAATCCTGATTTGGCCCTAGTACGCATGCGATGATCATTAATCGGGGCTGCTATAGGAATAGCACGAGGGGGTATTGTGGGTACGGGTGAGTCCGGCATAGCGGAAGAGTCGGACGAAGGAGCAGGGCTGGGTGATGGAGTGGGAGTAGGGGCCGGGGTGGTGGGGAGGGAGCAGGGGTCGGAGGTGTTGGGGACGTCTTGGGTGGGGTGAGGGTAGGGCTGGTATCGGCTATGGCGGGTGTTAATGGTGGTGGTGGTGTGTTGTGTTCAGCAGGTAGGGGAGTATATAGTTGGAAAGGACGGGGAGAGGGGGTGTTTGCGGAGCTAGGGGTGTTTGATGGTGTAGTAGTGCGTTGTGAGAAAGGAAAAATGTGCTCAGCAAACGTGACATGACGAGAGACATGAACGTGTCCATTGTGAAGGTCGAGACATCGATAGCCTTTGTGCTTGTCAAAGAAGCCAAGAAAGGCACATGGGATAGAGCGTGGTGACAATTTATTTGCAGAAGTGGCGTAGGCATTGGGAAAACAGAGACAACCGAAAACACGAACCGCGGAGTAGTCGGGATGGGAAAGAAAGAGGGAATAATAGGGAGTAGTGTTGGGTTTAGTTTTAGAAGGGCGAATATTTAGAAGGAAGGTGGCCATGTGTAGGGCTTCAGCCCAAAACTTGGGAGATAGATGATTGAATGAGGAGAGTGAGAACGATATCATTGAGGGTGCGAAGAGAACGTTCGGCTTTACCATTTTGAGGGGATGTGTAGGGACATGAGAACCTTAGCAAGATGCCATGTTGTAAGAAGAAAGTACGATTTTTAATGTTATCAAACTCGCGACCATTGTCACATTGGATAAAGCGAATTGGGAGGAAAAGTGAACAAACACATAGCGTTGAAAATTAAGAAAGAGAGAATGGACCTCGGAATTGTTGCGTAGAGGAAAAGTCCAGACAAAGTGGATGAAATCATCTAGGATAACAAGGTAGTATTTAAAACCCAAACCCGAAACACTTGCAATGGGAGAGGTCCATAAATCACAATGTATTAATTCAAAGGGATAAGTGCCACAAGAGCTAGAGGAACTAAAGGGAAGACGCACATGTTTGCCTAATTGACATGACTCACAAAACACAGAATTATGAGAGTCCCTATTACATGGTATGGTAAATTTACTAAGCATAGAAGCTAAGACGGCAGGGTTGGGAGGCCCAAGCGACGATGCCAGAGATCAACGGAGGCCACCATGGATGATGGAGGGGTGGCGGCAGGAACTCCATTAAGAGAATAAAGATCACCGGAGGTATTGCAGCGAGCGATCTTGGCCTTGGTCAGGTAATCCTTCACAGATAAACCAAAAGGGTCGAATTCAGCCGAAACTAGATTGTCGCAAGTAAATTGACGAACAGAAATAAGATTTTTAATGAGGCCGGGTGCAACTAGAACATCGCGAAGTAAAAGAGGTTTAGTGGAAGAGGGAAGTTGAGCCTGACCAACACAATATATAGGAATAGATGATCCATCTCCAAGGGTAATGGAAGGGAAAGAAGATTTAGTGCAAGATGATAACCAATTACTAGATGCAGACATATGACTAGAGGCCCCTGAATCAAAGATCCAATCCGTACCTGAGTTTCCTTGTGCAGCAAAGTTATTCGTGACCTGGAGAAAAGCAGCTTGATCCTAGCTCGGCATCACATGTGAGGGTGGCGTCGGCATCAGTGCCGGCGGATATGATGGTGAAGGCAGTAGGGCCGGCTGGGGAGTGTAGTAGGCGCCGCCGTCAGTGGAGTAGTGGCCATAAGGAGCATACGTCAGGACGGCGTGAGAGGCATTGGCCGGCTGTGGTGAGGGTGGCATCGGGAGCAAGGCCGGCTAAGGTGTGTAGTAGGCGCCGCTGTTGCTGGTGCAATGACCATAAGGAGCATACGTCAGGGCGGCGTGATAGGCATTGGCCGGCTGTCGGGGGTAGAGAACCCCGGGAGCACCAGTAGGAGGCCGAAGGCCGGGTTGCCAGGCACCTGAGTATGCCGGTGGAGCACCGATGGTGGACGGAGCGGACCAGGGCATGGGCCATGCCTGAACGAGCCCCATCCTAGGATCATGAGGAGGCCGCCATGCAACCGCAGATGGAGCACTAGTGGGTAGTGCAGGACTCGGTGCTGGTGATGTCATAGGCGGAACCGAACGAGTTGACGACGGCCTATAGATAGGGTTTTAGCCGCGGTAGTTTGGACTAGGGCGCCAGCCTGGGGGCGGTTGAGCAGATAACGATGCGGACGGCCCGGCGGCAGGAGCCGGCATGGAAGGCGGCGTTGGTGTAGACGACAGAGGAGGACGAGCCGCAGCATGAAAGACCTTGGGGCGAGAGTCCTTGCGAGCTTGTGTTTCCGCCGTGAGTTGTAGCAGGGAATGAACTTCAGCGAAGGTAGGAGGAGGCCGTATCATCAGTATGAACGAGGCTGGCTTGTCAAAGTCTTCACTGAGGCTGACAACGACGATGTTGATTAGCTGTGAGTCGCTGACTGTATCACCGAGTTCGCGGAGCTCATCACCAATGGTCTTAACGCGCTGGCAGAATAGGTTCACCGGGGCGTCTCCTTGCACCATATTGCGAAGCTCGGTGTGGAGAGCGTTTTCCGAGCGTCGGTGTTGCTTTGGAAGAGCTGATGGAGGGAGTGCCAGATGTTGGCAGCGATGGCGCCGTCGTGATTGAGCATGTTGAAGATTTCGGTGGTGATGCGGGTGTAGAACCACTGGACGATCGCGAGATCGTCTTTCAACCATTGCGGATCGTCGGGGCGGGGAAGACAGTTGGGAGCGACATGCGAGCACAGGTTGCAGCGGCCGAGGTGGATATCGAAGAGATGTCTCCAATGGTAGTAGTTGTGGGCGGCGAGATCAAGAACTATGGGGATGTAGGGGCTAACATCAGAGATTGTGTCGGCAAGAGATATTGGTGCGGCGAGGATGGGTGTAGGGTAGTTTTGTGGAGGTATGGTGAGGGCCGAGAGAGAAGCGGTCGCGGCGTTGGCAGCCTTGGCGATGAGCGCGGCCCGATGCTCGAAGTAGCCGGGCGGCTGCGGCGACGGCGGCGTAGGTGGAGCCATACCCTAGACCCTGGGACCGGTATCTCATACCATGAAAGCTGAATAAAACTGTTGCTTATTGATTGTTTTCGTGCGGCATACAAGAGTATATAAGAGGGTACAAACCGACTTGAGGTAGGGGTACAAAACTGACTTGGACTAGAAGTCGTATACCATAAGGACTACTCTAACACTCTTGATAACCATCAACACTTGATGCTCCTTCTTGATTTCTACCTCCACAGCCTTTAGCATTGCGAAGAGCTCGGGAATTGTCTTTTCCATCCCTTGCATGTTATAGTTCATCACGAAGCCTTAATAGCTTTGTGGCAGTGATTGAAGAACTCGGTCAATGACACTGTCATAAGGAATATTAACTCCCAGCTGAGTCAAGTGGTTATGGTACCCAGACATTCCGAGTATGTGTTCACTGACATAACTATTCTCCTCCATCTTGCAGCTATAGAACTTGTTGGAGACTTTATATTTCTCAACTCGCGCATTTGCTTGAAATATTAACTTCAACTCTTGGAACATTTCATATGCTCCATGACGTTCAAAATGTCTTTGAAGTCCCGATTCTAAGATGTAAAGCATGGCACACTGAACTATCGAGTAGACATCAGCTTTAGTCCGCCAGACGTTCATAACATCCAGAGTTGCTCCTGCAGCAGGCCATGCACCTAGCGGTGCTTCCAGGACATAATTCTTCTGTGCAACAATGAGGATAATCCTCAAGTTACAGACCCAGTCCGTGTAGTTGGTACCATCATCTTTCAACTTAGCTTTCTTTAGGAACACATTAAAATTCAAGGGAACGGTAGCACGGGCCATTGAACTACAACAACATAGATATGCAAAAACTATCATGACTAAGTTCATGATAAATTAAAGTTCAATTAATCAGATTACTTAAGAACTCCCACTTAGATATACATCCCTCTAGTCATCTAAATGATCACGTGATCCATATGAACTAAACCCTGTCCGATGATCACGTGAGATGGAGTAGTTTTCAATGGTGAAAATCTCTATGTTGATCATATCTACTATATGATTCATGTTTGACCTTTCGGTCTATGAGTTCCGAGGCCATATCTGCATATGCTAGGCTCGTCAAGTTTAACCCGAGTATTCTGCATGTGCAAAACTGTCTTACACCCATTATATGTGAACGTAGAGCTTATCACACCCGATCATCACATGGTGTCTTGGCACGACGAACTGTCGCAACGGTGCATACTCAGGGAGAACACTTATACCTTGAAATTTAGTGATGGATCATCTTATAATGCTACCTCCGTACTAAGAAAAATCAGATGCATAAAAGATAAACATCAAATGCAATCAAAATATGTGACATGATATGGCCATCATCATCTTGTGCCTTTGATCTCCATCTCAGCGTCGTTGTCGTCTCGCCAACTATTGCTTCTATGATTATCGCTACCGCTTAGTGATAAAGTAAAGCAATTACATAGCGATTGCATTTCATACAATAAAGCGACAACCATAAGGCTCCTGCCAGTTGCCAATAACTTCTACAAAAAATGATCATCTCATACAACAATTTATATCTCATCATGTCTTGACCATATCACATCACAACATGCCTTGCAAAAACAAGTTAGATGTCCTCTACTTTGTTGTTGCAAGATTTACATGGCTGCTACGGAGCAAAAGTGAGTGTGCATTGATAATCTTTCTAGCAGTTGCTTTATTTGATTTTCTAAAATCAATTACCATTCTAGAGCCGGTGACAATTCTTTGTGGAATAAGTTTGTTTTTATCGTTAGGAACAACAATAATGCCTCCTTTCTTAGGGACACAGTGAACGATACTTACCCACCTACTGTCAGCTATGGGATAGATTATGCCTGCTTCAAGAAGCTTTAATATTTCAGTTCTTACCACTTCTTTCATTTTAGGATTCAACCGTCATTGGTGATCAACAGCGGATTTAGCATCAGGTTCCATATTAATCTTGTGCTGACATAGAGTGGGACTAATGCCCTTAAGATCATCAAGAGTATATACAATAGTAGCTCGCTGCTTCTTCAGAATTTTCAATAATCTTTCTTCTTCATGTTCTGAAAGGTTAGCACTAATAATAACAGGATATATCTTTTTGTCATCAAGATAAACATATTTCAGAGTGTCTAGCAATTGTTTTAATTCAAACACATGATCACCTTAGGTGGAGGAGTACCTCCTAGAGTTTTAGTGCGAAAATTGTGTTTAAGCAAAGGTCGTTGTTCAAAGATTATTTTATCTATTTCATTTCTTTCATGCATATGCATATCATTTTCATGGTCAAGCAAATATAGTTCTAGTGGATCAGTAGGAGGCACGACAATAGAAGCAAGACCATTATTTCATCCTTACTAGGTAATTCTTCCGTATGAGGTTGTCTATTAAACTTGGACAAATTAAACTCGTGAGACTCATCATCAAAACTAACATCGACGGTTTGTTTATGACAATCTATATTAGAATTAAGGTGTTCAAGAAAGGTCTACCAAAGATAATGGAGAAAAATTCATCTTGTGAGGAACCAAGAACTAGAAAATCAGTAGGATATTTTATTTTCCCACACAAGACATCAACGTCTCTAACAATCCCAAGGGGTGTGATGGTGTCTCTATTAGCAAGTTTAATAGTATCATCTATGTCTTCTATTTCAGCAGGTGATATGTCATTCATAATTTCTTGGTATAAAGTAAAATGAATAGCACTCACGCTAGCACCTAAATCACATAAACCATGATAACAGTGATCTCCTATTTTGACCGAGACAACAGGCAATGCCAACAATGGGTCTATGTTTATCTTTTTCATCGGGTTTGGCAATTCTAGCAGCTTCATCACAGAAGTAAATAACATGCCCATCTATGTTTTCTACCAAGGGATCTTTAACCATAGCAATACTAGGTTCTACTTTGATTTGCTCGGAAGTTTTAGGTGCTCTAATATTACTTTTATTGACCACGGTTGAAACCTTAGCATGTTCTTTTATCCTAATAGGGAAATGTGGTCTTTCAATATAAGTAGGAACAACTGGATCAACATTGTAAATAATAGTTTCATCTTTAGCCACAACCGGTTCTTTAATTTATTTTCTAATAGGTGGATGATATTTAAACCACTTCTCTTTAGGGAGATCGACATGAGTAGCAAAAGATTCACAAAAGGAGACTACTATCTTAGAGTCAAGTCCATATTTTAGTGCTAAACTTGCGAACAGCATCGGTATTCATAAAAGATTTAACACAATCAAACTTAAGCTTAATACGTGACTCTTTACCTTCATCGAGTTCCCAATCTTCAGAGTTGCAATTAGTTCTTTCTAAAAGATCCCACCTGAATTCAATAGTCTTCTTCATAAAAGAACCAGTACAAGAAGTATCAAGCATGGATTGATCATCACAAGAAAGCTGAGCATAAAAAATCTGAATAATAATTTCTCTCGAGAGCTCATGATTGGGGCATCAATATAGCATTGACTTAAGCCTCCCCCAAGCTAGAGCGATAATTTCTCCTTCACGAGGCCAAAAAATATATATATAATTCCGATCACGATGTTTTTGCTCCAAGGTAGATGCATAGGATAATGTTTTTGGTGAAATTATAGCATTGACTTAAGCCTCCCCCAACCTAGATGCATAGGATAATGTTTGTTGGTGAAATTCCAATTTCAATCGAATCTAGTTCCAAATCCAATATCATCGCATAGCCTATACCATGCCAATGCTTTTCCCTTCAAAGATAAAGTGAAAACCTTCTTCTTAGCTTCATCTTCGGGTAATCCTACAAGCTTAAATAATCCAGAAATTTCATCTACATATATCAAGTACATACCAGGATGTTCGGTTCCATCTCCTGCATAAGGATTAGCTAGCAGTTGATCTATCATACTGATACGTCTCCAACGTAACTATAATTTATGAAATATTCATGCCATGTTTACAACCGTTTTATATTATTTTGGTATGATTTGATTAGAACTAACCCGGGCTGATGTTGTTTTCAGTAGAACTACCGTGGTGTCGTTTTTTGTGCAGAAATAAAAGTTCTCGGAATGGGCTGAAAATTTACGGTGATTTTTTATGGACCAAAGTAGGCCCCCGAAGCACAAGAGTTGGGCCATAAGAGTCCCGAGGCAACGACAAGGGTGGAGGGTGCGCCCCCTGTCTTGCTGCTGCCTCATGGACCCCCTTGACATGAGACCGACGCCAAAAATTCCTATAAATACCAAAACCCCCAGAAAGAAACCTAGATCAGGAGTTCCGCCGCCGCAAGCTTCTGTAGCCATGAAAAACCAATCGGGAGCCCTTTTTGGCACCCTGGCGGAGGGGGAAACCATCACCAGAGGCCATCTTCATCATCTCGGTGGTCTCCATGACAAGGAGGGAGTAGTTCACCCTCGGGGTTGAGGGTATGTACCAGTAGCTATGTGTTTGATCTCTCTCCGTCTCTCATGTTCTTGATTTGGCACGGTCTTGATGTACCGCGAGCTTTCTCACCATAGTTGGATCATATCGTGTTTCTCCCCCTCTATCTTGTTGTGATAAATTGAGTTTTACCTTTGAGGTTTCACTCTTATCGGATTGAATACTATTATGCATTTGAGAACACTTGATGTATGTCTTGTGTGGGATACCCGTGGTGACAATGGGGTGTTCTATTGATTCACTTGATGTATGTTTTGGCACTCAACTCATGGATTCCCGAGGTGACATTGGGGTAATCTATGCATAGGGGTTGATGCACGTTTTCGTCCTTGTTTCTCCGGTAGAAATCTTGGGGCACTCTTTGAGGTTCTTTGTGTTGGATTGAATATTATGAATCTGAAGTTGTTTGATGCATATCGTATAATTGACCCACAAATACTTGTGGTGACATGGAGAATCTAGGTGACATTAGGGTTGATTGATTTGTGTCATATGGTGTTATTTTACTACGAACTCTAGGGCTGTTTGTGACACTTATAGGAATAGCTCAATGGATAGATCGGAAAGAATAACTTTGAGGTGGTTTCGTACCCTACAAGCAATTTCATCTTATGTTCTCCGCGATAGGAACTTTGGAGTGACTTTTGCCAAACGTTGAGGGATTGCCATATGATCTAATTATGTTATGATTGTTGAGAGAACTTGCACTAGTGAAAGTATGAACCCTAGGCCTTGTTTACACATTGCAGTACCATTTTCGCTCACTTTTACTGCTAGTTACCTTGCAGTTTTTATATTTTCAGATTACAAAAACCTATATCTACCATCCATATTACACTTGTATCACCATCTCTTTGCCGAACTAGTGCACCTATACAATTTACCATTGTAATGGGTGTGTCGGGGACACAATAGACTCTTTGTAATTTGGTTGTAGGGTTGCTTGAGAGAGACCATCTTCATCCTATGCCTCCCACAGATTGATAAACCTTAGGTCATCCACTTGAGGGAAATTTTCTACTGTCCTACAAAACTCTGCGCATGGAGGCCCAACACGAGTCTACAAGAAGAAGGTTGCGTAGTAGACATCACATACTCGAAGGGATTTCATAACAAATATTTTCAGTAGGTGCAGTAGGTTGAGGGGCAACTAATTGTTGTTTCAGTCGAGGTGAAGATACCCCGAACAAACCCCTCAAAGGATTGTTCTCCATGGTAACAAGTGACAATAAATTTCAGCATGTAGTAATAATTTTCCCTTACCAATTTCCACTTACCAAGAGCGCTTCACTCCCTGGCAATGGTGCTAGAAAAGAGCCTTGATGACTGTCGGGGTTAAGAACGACACCTATGGGATCACAAGAATCCCTACTACGGTTGCCGGGGCGCAGGGTTGCGAGGAGAGCAGGGCTAGTAGACAGCACAAGGATCGTTTACCCAGGTTCGGGCCGCAAGGATGCATAAAACCCTAGTCCTGCTTTGGTGGGTGTATTTCTGAGAGTTCTTGAGCTCTAGAACTAGCTGTCGTCAGCGTGTGGTTCCAAAGAGCCGAATCCCTCTCCTGGTCGCCTCGGGCCTCCTTTTATAGGAAAAAGGGGTTTCCACAGTGGCACACAGGAGGTGGAAAGGTCTACAGTGGCACGAGGTTATCCCTCGTATTACAGGACAAGGTGCATTTAATGCATCGCTTAGGTGTCCTCTTGCTTTATCGGGGACGGGGGTGAGGCCCGTCCCGTCTGAAGGAAATATGCCCTAGAGGCAATAATAAAGTTATTATTTATTTCCTTATATCATGATAAATGTTTATTATTCATGCTAGAATTGTATTAACCGGAAACATAATGCATGTGTGAATACATAGACAAACAGAGTGTCACTAGTATGCCTCTACTTGACTAGCTCGTTAATCAAAGATGGTTATGTTTCCTAACCATGGACAAAGAGTTTTTTTTGATTAACGGGATCACATCATTAGTTGAATGATCTGATTGACATGACCATTCCATTAGCTTAGCACCCGGATCGATTTAGTATGTCTATGCTTTTCTTCATGACTTATACATGTTCCTATGACTATGAGATTATGCAACTCCCGTGTGCCGGAGGAACACTTTGTGTGCTACCAAACGTCACAACATAACTGGGTGATTATAAAGTTGCTCTACAGGTGTCTCCAAAGGTACATGTTGGGTTGACGTATTTTGAGATTAGGATTTGTCACTCCGATCATCGGAGAGGTATCTCTGGGCCCTCTCGGTACTGCACACAACTTAAGCCTTGCAAGCATTGCAGCTAATGAGTTAGTTGCGAGATGATGTATTACGGAACGAGTAAAGAGACTTGCCAGTAACGAAGATTGAACTAGGTATTGGATACCGACGATCGAATCTCAGGCAAGTAACATACCGATGACAAAGGGAACAACGTATGTTGTTATGCGGTCTGACCAATAAAGATCTTCGTAGAATATGTAGGAGCCAATATGGGCATCCAGGTCCCGCTATTGGTTATTGACCGGAGACGTGTCTCGGTCATGTCTACATTGTTCTCGAACCGTAGGGTCCGCACGCTTAAGGTTTCGATGACAGTTATATTATGAGTTTATGAGTTTTGATGTACCAAAGGAGTTCGGAGTCCCGGATGAGATCGGGGACATGACGTGGAGTCTCGAAATGGTCGAGACGTAAAGATCGATATATTGGACGACTATATTCGGAAATCGGAAAGGTTCCGAGTGATTCGGGTATTTTTCGAGTACCGGAGAGTTACAGGAATTCGCCGGGAGAAGTATTGGGCCTTATTGGGCCATACGAGAAAGAGAGAGGGGCTGCCTAGGGCAGGCCGCGCGCCCCCCAAGGCCTAGTCCGAATTGGACTAGGGGGAGGGGCTGCGCCCCTTCCTTGTTTCCTACTCTTACTACATGGAAGGACTCCTAGTTGGACTAGGAAAAGGGGGAATCCTACTCCCGGTGGGAGTAGGACTCCCCTAGGGCGCGCCATAGAGAGGGCCGGCCCTCCCTTCCTCCACTCCTTTATATACGGGGGCAGGGGCATCCCATAGACACAAGTTGATCTTCGTGATCGTTCCTTAGCCGTGTGCGGTGCCCCCTCACCATATTCCACCTCGTTCATATCATAGCGGTGCTTAGGCGAAGCCCTGCATTGGTAGAACAACATCACCGTCATCACACCGTCGTGCTGGCGAAACTCTCCCTCAACACTCGGCTGGATCGGAGCTCGAGGGACGTCACCGAGTTGAACGTGTGCAGAACTCGGAGGTGCCGTACGTTCGGTACTTGGATCGGTCGGATCGGGAAGACGTACGACTACTTCCTCTACGTTGTGTCAACGCTTCCATTGCCGGTCTACGAGGGTACGTAGACAACACTCTCCCCTCTCGTTGCTATGCATCACCATGATCTTGCGTGTGCGTAGGAATTTTTTTGAAATTACTACGTTCCCCAACAGTGGCATCCGAGCCAGGTTTAATGCGTTGATGTTATTTGCACGAGTAGAACACAAGTGAGTTGTGGGCGATATAAGTCATACTGCTTACCAACATGTCATACTTTGGTTCGGCGGTATTGTTGGACGAAGCAGCCCGGACTGACATTACGCGTACGCTTACGCGAGACTAGTTCTACCGCCGTGCTTTGCACACAGGTGGCTGGCTGGTGTCAGTTTCTCCAACTTTAGTTGAACCGAGTGTGGCTACGCCCGGTCCTTGCGAAGGTTAAAACAACACCAACTTGACAAACTATCGTTGTGGTTTTGATGCGTAGGTAAGATTGGTTCTTTCTTAAGCCCGTAGCAGCCACGTAAAACTTGCAACAACAAAGTAGAGGACGTCTAACTTGTTTTTGCAGGGCATGTTGTGATGTGATATGGTCAAAACGTGATGAGGTATAAGTTGTTGTATGAGATGATCATGTTTTGTTGAAGTTATCGGCAACTGGCAAAAGCCTTATGGTTGTCTCTTTATTGCATAAGATGCAAGCGCCAAATAATTGCTTTACTTTATCACTATGTGATAGCAATAGTTGCAAGAGCAATAGTTGGCGAGAGGACCATGTGACGACATATTGATATAGATCAAGATGATGGAGATCATGGTGTCATGCCGGTGACGATGGAAATCATGACGATGCTTTGGAGATGGAGATCAAAGGCACAAGATGATAATGGCCATATCATGTCACATATTTTGATTACATGTGATGTTTATCTTTTATGCATCTTATCTTGCTTTGATTGACGGTAGCATTATAAGATGATCTCTCACTAAATTATCAAGAAGTGTTCTCCCTGAGTATGCACCATTGCGAAAGTTCTTCGTGCTGAGACACCACGTGATGATCGGGTGTGATAGGCTCTACGTTCAAATACAACGGGTGCAAAACAGTTGCACACGTGGAATACTCAGGTTATACTTGACGAGCCAAGCATATACAGATATGGCCTCCGAACACGGAGACCGAAAGGTCGAGCGTGAATCATATAGTAGATATGATCAACATAGCGATGTTCACCAATGAAACTACTCCATCTCACGTGATGATCGGACATGGTTTAGTTGAGTTGGATCACGTAATCACTTAGAGGATTAGAGGGATGTCTATCTAAGTGGGAGTTCTTAAGTAATATGATTAAATTGAACTTAAATTTATCATGAACTTAGTCCTGGTAGTATTTTGCAAATTATGTTATAGATCAATAGCTCGCGTTGTTACTTCCCTGTGTTTATTTTGATATGTTCCTAGAGAAAATTGTGTTGAAAGATGTTAGTAGCGATGATGCGGATTGGATCCGTGATCTGAGGTTTATCCTCATTGCTGCACAGAAAAATTATGTCCTTGATGCACCGCTAGGTGACAGACCTATTGCAGGAGCAGATGCAGACGTTATGAACGTTTGGCTAGCTCAATATGATGACTACTTGATAGTTTAGTGCACCATACTTAAATGGCTTAGAATCGGGACTTCAAAGACGTTTTGAACGTCATGGACCATATGAGATGTTCCTGGAGTTGAAGTTAATATTTCAAGCAAATACCCGAGTTGAGAGATATGAAGTCTCCAACAAGTTCTATAGCTAAAAGATGGAGGAGAATCGCTCAAGCAGTGAGCATGTGCTCAGATTGTCTGGGTACTACAATCGCTTGAATCAAGTGGGAGTTAATCTTCCAGATAAAATAGTGATTGACAGAATTCTCTAGTCACCATCACCAAGTTAGTAGAACTTCGTGATGAACTATAATATGCAAGGGATAACGGAAATGATTCCCAAGCTCTTCGTGATGCTGAAATCAACGAAGGTAGAAATCAAGAAAAACATCAAGTGTTGATGGTAGACAAGACCACTAGTTTCAAGAAAAGGGCAGAGGGAAGAAGGGGAACTTCAAGAAGAACGGCAAGCAAGTTTCTGCTCAAGTGAAGAAGCCCAAGTCTGGTCCTAAGCCTGAGACTAAGTGCTTCTACTGCAAAGAGACTGGTCACTGGAAGCGGAACTGCCCCAAGTATTTGGCGGATAAGAAGGATGGCAAAGTGAACAAAAGTATATTTGATATACATGTTATTGATGTGTACTTTACTAGTGTTTATAGCAACCCCTCAGTATTTGATACTGGATCAGTTGCTAAGAGTAGTAACTCGAAACAGGAGTTGCAGAATAAACAGAGACTAGTTAAGGGTGAAGTGACGATGTGTGTTGGAAGTAGTTCCAAGGTTGATATGATAATCATCGCACACTCCCCTATACTTTCGGGATTAGTGTTGAACCTAAATAAGTGTTATTTGGTTTTTGCGTTGAGCATGAATATGATTTGATCATGTTTATTGCAATACGGTCATTCATTAAAGTCAGAGAATAATTGTTGTTCTGTTTACATGAATAAAACCTTCGATGGTCATACACCCAATGAAACAAGTTCATTGGATCTCGATCGTAGTGATACACATATTCATAATATTGAAACCAAAAGATGCAAAGTTAATAATGATAGTGCAACTTATTTGTGGCACTGCCGTTTAGGTCATATTGGTGTAAAGCGCATGAAGAAACTCCATGCTGATGGGCTTTTGGAATCACTTGATTATGAATCACTTGATGCTTGCGAACCATGCCTTATGGGCAAGATGACTAAAACACCATTCTCCGGAACAATGAAGCAAGCAACAGATTTGTTGGAAATCATACATACTGATGTATGTGGTCCGATGAATATTAAGGATTGCAGCAGGTATCATTATTTTCTGACCTTCACAGATGATTTGAGCAGATATGGGGATATCTACTTGATGAAACATAAGTCTGAAACATTTGAACAGTTCAAAGAATTTCATAGTGAAGTGGAAAATCATCGTAACAAGAAAATAAAGTTTCTATGATCTGATCGTGGAGAAGAGTATTTGAGTTATGAGTTTGGTCTTCAGTTAAAACAATGTGAAATAGTTTCACTACTCACACCACTTGGAACACCACAGCATAATGGTGTGTCCGAATGTCATAACCGTACTTTATTAGATATGGTGCAATCTATGATGTCTCTTACCGATCTACCACTATCGTTTTGGGGTTATGCATTAGAGACAGCTGCATTCACGTTAAATAGGGCACCATCTAAATCCGTTGAGACGACACCGTGTGAACTATGGTTTGGAAAGAAACCTAAGCTGTCGTTTCTTAAAGTTTGGAGTTGCGATGCTTATGTGAAAAAGTTTCATCTCGATAAGCTCAAACTCAAATCGGAGAAATATGTCTTCATAGGATACCCAAAGGAGACAGTTGGGTACACCTTCTATCACAGATCCGAAGGCAAGACATTCGTTGCTAAGAATGGATCCTTTCTAGAGAAGGAGTTTCTCTCGAAAGAAGTGAGTGCGAGGAAAATAGAAAACTTGATAAGGTAATTATACCTTCTCCCTTATTGGAAAATAGTTCATCATAGAAATCTGTTCCTGTGACTACTACACCAATTAGTGAGGAAGCTAATGATGATGATCATGTAACTTCAGATCAAGTTACTACCGAATCTCGTAGGTAAACTAGAGTGAGATCCGCACCAGAGTGGTACAGTAATCCTATTCTGGAGGTCATGTTACTTGACCATGACGAACCTATGAACTATGAGGAAGCGATGATGAGCCCAGATTCCGCAAAATGGCTTGAGGCCATGAAATCTGAGATGGGATCCATGTATGAGAACAAAGTATGGACTTTGGTTGACTTGCCCGATGATCGGCAAGCCATAGAAAATAAATGGATCTTCAAGAGGAAGACGGACGCTGATAGTAGTGTTACTATCTACAAAGCTAGAATTGTCGCAAAAGGGTTTCGACAAGTTCAAGGTGTTGACTACGATGAGAGTTTCTCACTCGTATCTATGCTTAAATCTGTCCGAATCATGTTAGCAATTGCCGCATTTTATGAAATCTGGAAAATGGATAACAAAACTGCAATCCTTAATGGATTTCTTAAAAAAAGAGTTGTATATGATGCAACCAGAAGTTTTTGTCAATCCTAAAGGTGTTAACAAAATGTGCAAACTCCAGCGATCCATCTATGGACTGGTGTAAGCATCTCGGAGTTGGAATATACGCTTTGATAAGATGATCAAAGCATATAGTTTTATACAGACTTGCGGTGAAGCCTGTATTTACAAGAAAGTGAGTGGGAGCACTACAGCATTTCTGATAAGTATATGTGAATGACATATTGTTGATTGGAAATAATGTAGAATTATTCTGCAAGGCATAAAGGAGTGTTTGAAAGGAGTTTTTCAAAGAAAGACCTCGGTGAAGTTGCTTACATATTGAGCATCAAGATCTATAGAGATAGATCAAGACGCTTGATAAGTTTTTTCAATAAATACATACCTTGACAAGATTTTGAAGTAGTTCAAAATGGAACTGTCAAAGAAAGAGTTTCTTGCCTATGTTACAAGGTGTGAAATTGAGTAAGACTCAAAGCCCGACCACGGCAGATGATAGTAAGAGAATGAATGCCATTCCCTATGCCTTGGTCATAGGTTCTATAAAGTATGCCATGCTGTGTACCAGATCTATTGTATTCCCTACCACTGAGTTTGGCAAGGGAGTACAATAGTGATCTAGGAGTAGATCAATGGACAGCGGTCAAAATTATCCTTACTGGAATAAGGACATGTTTCTCGATTACGGAGGTGACAAAAGGTTCGTCGTAATGGGTTACGTCGATGCAAGTTTTGACATTGATCCAGATGATTCTAAGTCTCAATCTGGATACATATTGAAAGTGGGAGCAATTAGCTAGAGTAGCTCCATGCAGAGCATTGTTGACATAGAAATTTGCAAAATACATGCGGATTTGAATGTGACAGACCCGTTGACTAAACTTCTCTCACAAGCAAAACATGATCACTTTTTGGGTCTTAATCACAGAGCGATGTGAACTATATTATTGAATCTAGTAAACCCTTTGGGTGTTAGTCACATGGAGATGTGAACCAATCACATAAAGATGTGAACTATTGATGTTAAATCACATGGCGATGTGATCTAGATTATTGACTCTAGTGCAAGTGGGAGACTGAAGGAAATATGCCCTAGAGGCAATAATAAAGTTATTATTTATTTCCTTATATCATGATAAATGTTTATTATTCATGCTAGAATTGTATTAACCGGAAACATAATACATGTGTGAATACATAGACAAACAGAGTGTCACTAGTATGCCTCTACTTGACTAGCTCGTTAATCAAAGATGGTTATGTTTCCTAACCATGGACAAAGAGTTTTTATTTGATTAACGGGATCACATCATTAGTTGAATGATCTGATTGACATGACCCATTCCATTAGCTTAGCACCCGATCGTTTAGTATGTTGCTATTGCTTTCTTCATGACTTATACATGTTCCTATGACTATGAGATTATGCAACTCCCGTGTGCCGGAGGAACACTTTGTGTGCTACCAAACGTCACAACGTAACTGGGTGATTATAAAGGTGCTCTACAGGTGTCTCCAAAGGTACATGTTGGGTTGGCGTATTTCAAGATTGGGATTTGTCACTCCGATCATCGGAGAGGTATCTCTCGGCCCTCTCGGTAATGCACATCACTTAAGCCTTGCAAGCATTGCAACTAATGAGTTAGTTGCGGGATGATGTATTACGGAACGAGTAAAGAGACTTGCCGGTAACGAGATTGAACTAGGTATTGGATACCGACGATCGAATCTCAGGCAAGTAACATACCGATGACAAAGGGAACAACGTATGTTGTTATGCGGTCTGACCGATAAAGATCTTCGTAGAATATGTAGGAGCCAATATGGGCATCCAGGTCCCGCTATTAGTTATTGACCGGAGACGTGTCTCGGTCATGTCTACATTGTTCTTGAACCGTAGGGTTCGCAGCTTAAGGTTTCGATGACAGTTATATTATGAGTTTATGAGTTTTGATGTACCGAAGGAGTTCGGAGTCCCGGATGAGATCGGGGAAATGACGAGGAGTCTCGAAATGGTCGAGACGTAAAGATCGATATATTGGACGACTATATTCGGACATCGGAAAGGTTCCGAGTGATTCGGTTATTTTTCGAGTACCGGAGAGTTACGGGAATTCGCCGGGAGAAGTATTGGGCCTTATTGGGCCATACGGGAAAGAGAGAGGGGCTGCCTAGGGCAGGCCGCGCGCCCCCCAAGGCCTAGTCCGAATTGGACTAGGGGGAGGGGCTGCGCCCCTTCCTTGTTTCCTACTCTTACTACATGGAAGGACTCCTAGTTAGACTAGGAAAAGGGGGAATCCTACTCCCGGTGGGAGTAGGACTCCCCTAGGGCGCGCCATAGAGAGGGCCGGCCCTCCCCTCCTCCACTCCTTTATATACGGGGGCAGGGGGCACCCCATAGACACAAGTTGATCTTCGTGATCGTTCCTTAGCCGTGTGCGGTGCCCCTCTCCACCATATTCCACCTCGGTCATATTGTAGCGGTGCTTAGGCGAAGCCCTGCGACAGTAGAACATCAAGATCGTCACCACGCCATCGTGCTGACGGAACTCCTCCCCGACGCTTTGCTAGATCGGAGCCCGGGGATCGTCATCGAGCTGAACGTGTGCCAAGAACTCGGAGGTGCCGGAGTAACGGTGCTTGGATCGGTCAGATCGGGAAGACGTACGACTACTTCCTCTACGTTGCGTCAACGCTTCCGCTTCGGTCTACGAGGGTACGTAGACAACACCCTCCCCTCTCGTTGCTATGCATCACAATGATCTTGCGTGTGCGTAGGAAATTTTTTGAAATTACTACGTTCCCCAACACCGTCCGTCGTTGCTCCTCCTCGCTTCGACACCCGCCTCAGCCAGGGATGCATGCGGTGCCATGTAGGCAGGCAGGCAACTGTATTGGCGCGATGGTGACGCCTTCACGAAGATCTGCATGCCACCACGCAGGCGCTTGATGAGTTGGTCTGGGAGCTGCATGTTGCCACATAGGTGCCTGCCCAGCTGGTTGAGCTGGCAGCTGCATGTGAACGACGGTGGAAGCTTGGTTGACGTGGGCTTGGCGGTGGCCTTGTCGGTGCCTTTAGCGAGGGCCTTGCCGAGTGGCCCGGCAAGGGCCTTGCCGTGGCGCGTTGTCGTCCCCGGCAAGGATCTTGCCGGGGGTCTGGTGGCCTTCCTCGGCAAGGATCTTGCCGAGAATCATCGTCTTCTAATCTGATGCCGAATATGTCTTCACAAAGATTTTCATGCTACCACAGGGGTGCCTTCCCGAGCCCTGGCCCCATGCTGATGATGGCACTGGGGGCCGTGGGCTCAAGGGTGGCTCTCTCTGTTGGTGCGGGGCGAGCTGCCCCGCCGCTGAGGCCACCTGGCAAGGGTCTTGCCGGGGGAACTTGCTTCATCCCTCTGCTCTTTGTGGTCTTGGCCTTGTTGTTGCTTTGATCATCTTGGGCTTCGATCTTACTTTGGCTCACCTCCCTCGTTCTGGTTGGTGTGGTCGTGGGCACGACTCAGACTCCCGTGCACAGGAAAAGGGGTACAAATATGCGCCCCTATTTTTGTGCACCGATAGGAGCCCCCGGGCCTAGGCCACACATAAGCGCAACACGTTGTTGGGCCAGGCCCAAAATGGTGCGCGGGCAGGTGGGGCGGTTTTACCGTGGTAAGATTCTTCGCGCGCTCCGCCTCCCACGACCCGTGCACGTGGCACGGCGTGGAGGGGTGTGCGTGACGTGGGCGGCTTGCGTGGGACAGTTTCTACACGCATGCGTCACATCGCAGTAAAGAGGCGGCTCGCGTCTTCCCCATAAAAAGAGGGAGGCGTGGAGGCGCGGCTCATTTACTGAGCGGGGTTGGGGTGCGGTCTTCAAGGCGTCCACTCCCCACGATCACGGGGTGGGGAGAGGTCATCTCACCCGTCCCCTCAGTTCCGCACGTCTGCCACGCGTTCTTGTGGTGGCAAGCGGTGGAGGCAAGAAACCGGCCTGCCGCTGGTTGGGCGGTGGGTCTATCCTGATTCCCCGTGCCTCCGGTGTCTGGATTAGCCGAGCGGGGCGGCCGAGCCTCAACCCCGTTCCTTTATAAAGAGGAGAAAGGGGGGAAACGGCACCCCGCATTCTTCCATCTTCTATCTCTTTCTGCTTCTGCTCCTTCTTCTCATCCGCCATGGAGAAAGGGAACCCTGGTTCTTCGATGGTGGCGGCGAGGGTCGCCGCTCGACAGCGCGTCCCTCCCCCTCCTAAACCCGTGGTGGTGGAACTGACCGCGAGGGGAAGGGAAGGGGGCGAGGCCGGGGCAGAGGCCGTAGCGTTCGGGGAAGAGGAGGACGGGGCGGCGCGCCGGCCTCGCCCCTGCCAATGATGGCCTTCCCGATGGAGGGCCACGTTGAAGACCAGCCTTGCGAGTTCTTCATCAGGCTCCGCCGGCCCCCTCGTCGTCGTCTTTGTCTCCCCACTCCGTTCACTCGGGTGATGGAGCGTGCCCCGCCCCAGACCCTCAGGTTGCACATGAGGGGCTGCGGGAACGGGGGCACACGGGTCGACATCGACTTCCCGGCTCCTCGAGTTATGTATCTCCGTCGTGGATGGAAGACGTTCGACCGCATCCACAGCCTGACGACAGGGCTCGTCCTCTACTTCAAGTTAATGGAGGACGACCTGCTCTCCATCAAGGTCTTCGGAGACTTGGGAACTCATCTGAAATGCTGCGTGGAGAGCTCCTCTGATGGAGATTCTAATGATGGAAGCTCGTCCTAGAGCGAGAGCGACGAGGAGGACAGTGGGGCGGACAACGGGGACGAGTCCGACTAGGCGTCGGATGCCCCGCGCCTGGGTGGGTGCGGCAGCAGCAGCATCTGCACCTGGCCGCTCCTCCGGCAGAAGCTGGCCGGGGGTAGGGCCAGCTCCTTGAACCTTGCGGGGCTGTCTCCTTGGGCGGCTGGCGTCGGGAGGCTACAGAAGAGGAAGAGGGCGGGCGGCAAGGCCGTCAACTCGGAGTACGCGGGCACTGACGCCTTCATCGCATATTGTCGGTCCTGCCGCCTCGTCTTCCAGATCCTTTCCCGGCACCGTCATCACCGGCCCGCCCGTGGGTGGCCACCGAGAGGTCTCTTGGTGCTTTCTGCTGCTCGTAGCTCGCCTAGGCGCCCCTTTCGCCCTTTCGCCTCCTTGACCTGCCTCATGAGGAGAGGGACAAGAAAGGGATTACGGGCATCTTATCTCTTTTTCTAGTTTGTAAGCCTGTGGGCCTTTGTTAAATTTAAAACTTGTAATCCCCTTGCTCATGTTTTTCATCTCGCACGAACTGTACCTGTATGGGATGTTTTTAATGAAAAAGGGATGCTTGCCAGGTTTTTTGTTCGCGGGTAAATCCCGTGACAAGGAGAGAATCTTTGTTATTGTTTTAAGATAAACGTTTTTCGCCCGGCAACAGGCCTTGTCGTCCCCCCGCTCCAATCGACCGTTCTCGCGCTCTTGGCAGAGGCAGGGATGAGGTGGGCTTTAGGCTCCTCGTCCCACCTCCTTGCCGCCGCGGCTACGACCAAATCCGGACCCAGGAAATAATCCCTAGGTATAGGAAACAGGGGAGCATGGCAGCCTAGAGATGAAAACGAGGTTTCACATGCCCCAGCCCGGTTCCGAAATACATGACAGAGGATAAAAGACTTATCTGGATCCGCAGCCCTTGGCAATCTCATCTTGCCGCGGTTGGATCCTTGTGCTTGCAGCCCCCGGCAACTCTGGCTTGCCGGGGTCGGGGCGCCGGTCCGTTTCCTTCTTTCCGAGTAGCTCAGCAGAAGTGCTCACGTGCCCTGCGAACCAAAGGAGGACAGAAAAGGAACAGACAGACGCGCACTAGACCTCTAGGCTAGGGGTTAGTCGCCGCTAAGCACTATCAACCCTAACCAAGGAAGAGACTCGACCTAGCATGCATGCTATAACTTAGGGCGCCAGCGCTTCATTTATTTATGCTCAGGGTCTGCTCCTGGCTTTGTACAAAGGGTCACATGCCTTGTCGGCAAGGCTTGTACAAAAGGTGGCTTGTCGGGAGGCTTGGCAAGCCGCGCCTTATGGGTAAAACTTGCGAAGATGCTCGATGTTCCAGGAGTTGCTCACTGGGACGGCATCTTCGGTCTCCAGGCGGACTGCGCCGGGCCTGGTGACTCGCTTTACCCAATAAGGGTCTTCCCACTTTGGCGTCAACTTGTTGGAATTCTTGGCCGACTAAACGCGCCGAAGAACAAGGTCGCCTTCCTCAAGGCTTCGGGCATGAACCTTGCGGCTATGATAGCGGCGCAAGGCTTGCTGGTAGCGTGCCGCTCTCACAGCCGCCCGAAGATGATTTCCTCAAGGAGCGTCGCGTCATCTTGGCACAACGGCTCTTGCTCAAGCTCATCATAAGAAAGCACTCGAGGTGACCCATATATGAGTTTCGTGGGGAGAACTGCTTCTGCCCCGTATACCAGGGGAAAATGTGTCTGGCCCGTGGCTCGATTTGGCGTCATCCTGATCGACCAAAGAACCGCCGACAACTCATCAATCCAGCGCCTTCCACTCTTGTGCAGCTTGTCAAAGGTCTTCGTCCTCAGGCCTCGCAACACTTCAGCATTTGCCCTCTCCGCTTGGCCGTTGCTCCTTGGATGTGCCATGGAAGCAAAACAGACCTTGCTGCCGAGGTCTTGTATGTACTGCATGAAGGTGTGGCTTGTGAACTATGTGCCGTTGTCGGTGATGACTCTGTTTGGCACACCAAAACGGCAGACCAGTCCATTGAAGAACTTGACGGCTGACTGAGCAGTCACCTTCCTCGCTGCTTACACTTCCGGCCACTTCGTGAACTTGTCGATTGCAACGTACAAGTACTCAAAGCCCCCGACAGCGCGGGGGAAAGGGCCCAGTATATCGAGCTCCCAGACCAAGAATAGACAGGAGAGAGGGATTGTTCGAAGGTCTTGAGCTGGCTGATGAAGCTTCTTTGAATGGAACTGGCACGCTTCACACTTGGTTACTAGTGTCATCGCATCCTAGAGGGCGGTGGGCCAGAAGAAACCTTGCCGGACTGCCTTCCCGGCAAGGGCCCTTGACCCTATGTGGGAGCCACATATGACTCCGTGTATCTCCGCCAATAGCTTCTTTTCAGGCGCCGTTGCTGGGGAGGTGAGTGCTTGAAGGTATATCTTTAGATCTTGCAATCGAGTCTTATAGTTTCTTGTTTTATCACTAGTTTAGTTATAAAAGAAAACTATAAAAAAATGGAATTGAGTTTGTCTCATACGCTTCACCTTTTTAATATCTTTCGTGAGTATGATGGAAAGGATAATTTTGCTCAAGTGCTAGAAGAAGAAATCTATAAAATGATTGGCACTAAATATTTGAATGATGAGCATGATTGGAATGTTGTTAGTGTGAATTCTTTGAATATCCATGATACTAATGATGATTGCACTAGTTACGATGAAAATGTCTCCTATAAACATGTCAATTTTTGTGGAGTACATTGGGTTCGCAAGTACACACCAAATAGGGAAGATAGATATTGCAAGAGGCATAAGTACTTAGAAACTAAATTGTTGCAAGAAAGGCTAGATTAATGTGCTTGTGAGCTTTGCAATGAACATGATCATTTCAATACCCAATGCAAATTATTTCATGATCGTATTGTGTCCAAAAATTGTGATGACTTGATTTCCCTTGCACATCATAATGAACTTAGTTTGCTCTTGGGTTATGAAGAAATGAAACGTATAACTAAGGATATTCCAAAATTTGCCCTTGATAGAGTTCTTAATTTTGATCTAGAGAAAATTTATATGTATTGTGCGGTGAATTGTATTGAAAATCCTTATATTGCCAACTACATAAAGAAAAGAAAACAAATAGAAGATGAAGATAATACTAATGAAAGGGAAGAGACTTCCCAATATCCTCCTATTATTTCTTATGATGAATCCGGTAATGAGGAGGAGCCTCCTATTCAACCAATCTCATTAATAAGGAGCTCCAAAAATAGGTTTGAACCCACACATTATGTGGTGAAGAAGAAGAAAAGAAAAAGGAAGAGAGGTAAAAAGATATATCCCCCAAATAATGCTGCTCCTATTACTATTGTGCCTCATGAAAATATAATTGTAGAAGATAATGATACTTCTTATGATCTTGAAAATCTTTTTGGCACTTGCTTGGAAGAATATGATAATTGCTATACTATTGGTTCTATCCATACAATTAATGATGAGAGTGATTATGCTTATGATATGAAAAGGCCCAAGCTTGGGGATGCTATGTTTTATGAAGATGATGTTTTTGAGAATATATTTGCTGCAATTAATGTTTGTCCCAAGCTTGGGGATGCTACGTTTAATGAAGATGATATTTTTAGTCTCCCAAGTTTTGATATGCAAATTTATAATGATGATAGCATGCCTCCTACCTATGATGATTATTGTGATGATACTTATGCTATAAAAAGTAGTGATTATATTTATAAAACTTGTCATGATTATGGTTACCCATTTTCTGAACATTACTCTTTTAATGTGGAAACAATTTATAGTATTCGAGTAGAGTAGTAAATTTTCTATGCTTATGTGTAGAGTAGTAAATTTTCTATGCTTGTAGATCATGAAAAGAATGCTTTAGGTGCTGGTTATATTTTTGAATTCATTCATGATGCTACTGAAAATTATTATGAGGGAGGAATATATGCTTGTAGGAATTGCAATAATATCAAGTTTCCTCTCTATGTGCTTAAAGTTTTGAAGCTATGCTTGTTTTTCCTTCCTATGCAAATTGATTCTTGTTCCCACAAGTTGTTTGCTCACAAAATCCCTATGCATAGGAAGTATGTTAGACTTAAATGTGCTAGTCATATTCTTCATGATGCTCTGTTTATGTTTCAATTCTTATATTTTATGTGAGCATCATTGAAATCATCATGCCTAGCTAGGGGCGTTAAACGATAGCGCTTGTTGGGAGGCAACCCAACTTTATTTTTGTTCCTTGATTTTTGTTCCTGTTTAGTAATAAATAATTCATCTAGCCTCTGTTTATATGTGGTTTTATTATTTTAATTAGTGTTTGTGCCAAGTAGAACCTTTGGGAAGACTTGGGGGAAGTCTTTGTGATCATGCTGTAAAAAACAGAAACTTTAGCACCCACGAGAATTGCTGCCATTTTTATTTCGAGAGTGATATTTAGTTAATTATTTTTGAAGATGATTAATAGATAATTTCCTCAGGTCCAGAAATTTATTTGACAATTTTATGAGTTTCAGAAGTATACGTTTGATCCAGATTACTACAGACTGTTCTGTTTTTGACAGATTCTGTTTTTCGTGTGTTGTTTGCTTATTTTGATGAACTATGGCTAGTAAAAGGTTTATAAACCATAGAGAAGTTGGAATACAGTAAGTTTAACACCAATATAAATAAAGAATGAGTTCATTACAGTACCTTGAAGTGATGATTTATTTTCTTATACTAACGGAGCTTACGAGTTTTCTGTTAAGTTTTGTGTTGTGAAGTTTTCAAGTTTTGGGTAAGGATTCGATGGACTATGGAATAAGGAGTGGCAAGAGCCTAAGCTTGGGTATGCCCAAGGTACCCCAAGGTAATATTCAAGGATATCCAAGAGCCTAAGCTTGGGGATGCCCAGGAAGGCATCCCCTCTTTCGTCTTCGTTCATCGGTAACTTTACTTGGAGCTATATTTTTATTTAGCACATGATATGTGTTTTGCTTGGAGCGTCATTTTATTTTATTTAGTTTTGCTTGCTGTTTGAATAAAATATCAAGATCTGAAATTCTTAAATGTTAGAGAGTCTTCACATAGTTGCATAATTATTCAACTACTCGTTGATCTTCACTTATATCTTTCGGAGTAGTTTGTTGTTGCTCTAGTGCTTCACTTATATCTTTTAGAGCACGGTGGTGGATTTGTTTTATAGAAACTATTGTTCTCTCATGCTTCACTTACATTATTTTTAGAGTCTTAAATAGCATGGTACTTTTCTTAAAATCCTTATATGCTAGGTATTCAATATTAGTAAAAATTTCTTATGAGTGTATTGAATACTAAGAGAAGTTTGATGCTTGATGATTGTTTTGAGATATTGGGGTAATAATATCAGAGTCGTGCTAGTTGAGTAGTTGTGAAATTGAGAAATGCTTGTGTTGAAGTTTGCAAGTCCCATAGCATGCACGTATGTTAAACGTTGTGTAACAAATTTGAAACATGTGGTGTTATTTGATTGTCTTCCTTATGAGTGGCGGTCGGGGACGAGCGATGGTCTTTTCCTACCAATCTATCCCCCTAGGAGCATGCACGTAGTGCCAAGGTTTTTGATGACTTGTAGATTTTTTCAATAAGTATGTGAGTTCTTTATGACTAATGTTGAGTCCATGGATTATACGCACTATCACCCTTCCATCATTGCTAGCCTCTTCGGTACCGTGCATTGCCCTTTCTCGCATTGAGAGTTGGTGCAAACTTCGGCTGTGCATCCAAACCCTGTGATATGATACGCTCTTTCACACATAAACCTCCTTATATCTTCCTCAAAACAGCCACCATACCTACCTATTATGGCATTTTCATAGCCATTCCAAGATATATTGCCATGCAACTTTCCACCATTCCATTTATTATGACACGCATCATCATTGTCATATTGCTTTGCATGATCATGTAGTTGACATCGTATTTTTGGCAAAGCCACCATTCATAATTCTTTCATATATGTCACTCATGAATAATTGCACATCCCGGTACACCGCCGGAGGCATTCATATAGAGTCATATCTTTTTCTAAGTATCGAGTTATAATTCTTGAGTTGTAAGTAAATAAAAGTGTGATGATCATCATTATTAGAGTATTGTCCCAAAAAAAGAGAAAGGCCAAATAAAAAAAGAAAGGCCAAATAAAAAGGGAAAGGCCAAATAAAAAATAAAAAAGGGACAATGCTACTATCCTTTGCCACACTTGTGCTTCAAAGTAAGCACCATAATCTTCATGATACAGAGTCTCTTGTTTTGTCACTTTCATATACTAGTGGGAATTTTTCATTATAGAAATTGGCTTGTATATTCCAACAATGGGCCTCCTCAAGTGCCCTAGGTCTTCATGAGCAAGCAAGTTGGATGCACACCCACTAGTTTCTTTTGTTGAGCTTTCATACATTTATAGCTCTAGTGCATCCGTTGCATGGCAATCCCTACTCCTTGCATTAACGTCAATCGATGAGCCTCTCCATAGCCCATTGATTAGCCTCGTTGATGTGAGACTTTCTCCTTTTTTGTCTTCTCCACATAACCCCCTCATTATTCTATTCCACCCATAGTGCTATATCCATGGCTCGCGCTCATGTATTGCGTGAAAGTTTATAGGTTTGAGATTACTAAAGTATGAAACAATTTCTTGGCTTTTCATCAAGGTTGTGCATGATGAGAGCATTCTTGTGTGACGAAAATGGAGCATGACTAAACTATATGATTTTGTAGGGATGAACTTTCTTTGGCCATGTTATTTTGAGAAGACATAATTGCTTAGTTACTATGCTTGAAGTATTATTATTTTTATGTCAATATGAACTTTTATATTGAATCTTTCGGATCTGAATATTCATACCACAACTAAGAAGAATTACATTGAAATTATGCCAAGTAGCACTCCACATCAAAAATTCTGTTTTTATCATTTACCTACTCGAGGATGAGCAGGAATTAAGCTTGGGGATGCTGATACGTCTCCAACGTATCTATAATTTTTGATTGCTCCATGCTATATTATCTACTGTTTTGGATGTTTGTGGGCTTTATTATACAGTTTTATATCATTTTTGGACCCAGATCCCAGTGCCAGTTTCTGTTTTTACCTTGGTTTAGGGTTTTGAAGAAAAGGAAAATCAAATGGAGTCCAATTGACCTGAAACTTCACGGAACACATTTTTGGAAGGAAAGAAGCCTAGAAGACTTGGAGTGCACGTCAGGGGATCTACGAGGAGGCCACGAGGCAGGGGGGGCGCCCACCCCCTTGGGCGCGCCCTCCACCATCGTGGGCCCCTCGTGGCCCACCTGACGTACTTCTTCCACCTATATATCTCCATATACCCTAAAAACATCCGAGAACACAATAGATTGGGAGTTCTGCTGCCAGAAGCCTCCGTAGCCACCGAAATCCAATCTAGACCCGTTCCGGCACCCTATCGGAGGGGGAATCCCTCTTCGGTGGCCATCTTCATCATCCCGACGCTCTCCATGACGAGGAGGGAGTAGTCCACCCTCGGGGCTGAGGGTATGTACCAGTAGCTATGTGTTTGATCTCTCTCTCTCTCTCGTGTTCTTGATTTGGCACGATCTTGATGTATCGCGAGCTTTGCTATTATAGTTGGATCTTATGTTTCTCCTCCCCCTCTACTCTCTTGTAATGGATTGAGTTTCCCCGTTGAAGTTATCTTATCGGATTGAGTCTTAAATATTTGAGAACACTTGATGTATGTCTTTCCATGCGTATCTGTGGTGACAATGGGATATCACGTGATTCACTTGATGTGTGTTTTGGTGATCAACTTGCGGGTTCTGCCCATGAACCTATGCATAGGGGTTGGCACACGTTTTCGTCGTGATTCTCCGGTAGAACTTTGGGGCACTCTTTGAGGTCCTTTGTGTTGGTTGAATAGATGAATCTGAGATTGTGTGATGCATATCATATAATCATACCCACGGATACTTGAGGTGACATTGGAGTATCTAGGTGACATTAGGGTTTTGGTTGATTTGTGTCATAAAGTGTTATTTTAGTACTAACTCTAGGGCTGTTTGTGACACTTATAGGAATAGCCCAACGGATTGATTGGAAAGAATAACTTTGAGGTGGTTTCGTACCCTACCATAATCTCTTCGTTCGTTCTCCGCTATTAGTGACTTTGGAGTGACTCTGTGTTGCATGCTGAGGGATAGTTATGTGATCCAATTATGATATAATTGTTGAGAGGACTTGCACTAGTGAAAGTATGAACCCTAGGCCTTGTTTCCTATCATTGCAATACCGTTTATGCTCACTTTTATCACTTGCTACCTTGCTGTTTTTATTATTTCAGATTACAAATACCTTTATCTACTATCCATATACCACTTGTTTCACCATCTCTTCGCCGAACTAGTGCACCTATACAATTTACCATTGTATTGGGTGTGTTGGGGACACAAGAGACTCTTTGTTATTTGGTTGCAGGGTTGCTTGAGAGAGACCATCTTCATCCTACGCCTCCTACGGATTGATAAACCTTAGGTCATCCACTTGAGGGAAATTTGCTACTATCCTACAAACCTCTGCACTTGGAGGCCCAACAATGTCTACAAGAAGAAGGTTGTGTAGTAGACATCACAGCTCCAGTACTTCCTCCCAGGGGATGCATTTGAGTTTCACGCCATTTGGCCTCCTCTGGTACAGGACGTCATCGACGAACTGGGCCTGACGCCCTGTTGGAGCCAGTCGCTCTTGGGCAGGCTCAGCGTCCGCGGCAGCACCCTTGCCGACGGCATCAGGGGGCTCGGTAGGAAAGTACTTGTTGGGACCTGATTTCCTCCGCTTGTTCTTCCCCGCTGATGGTTCGACGGATGGTTGAGTTAACTGGAGCAAAAAGGTACCTAGTTCCACAGGTAGCTTGAAAGTGGCACACTTTGATAGGTAATCGGCGATGTCGTTCTCCGCTCGGGGGAGGTGCTCCGTCTGGATACCATCAAAGCGTTCCTCCAGCTTCCTCACCTCATCTACGTAGGCTTCTATCAATGGGCTCTGATAATCCTTGTTGACCTGCCTGACAACGAGCTGCGAGTCGCCCCTGACGATGAGCTTCTTAACCCCGAGGTCTGTCGCGATCCTGAGACCGGCAATCAATCCCTCGTACTCATCGGTGCTGTTGGTGGACAACTCCCTGGGGAAGTGCATCTGGATCACGTACTTGAGGTGTTCTCCGATGGGTGCGACGAGTAGCACATCAGCACCGGCGCCTTGCAGCGAGAAGGCCCCATCAAAGTACATCATCCAGTCGCGGTCTGCTTCCTTGCCGGGGAGAGTGGTCTCCTGGGCTTCTTCGTCGGGCGTCGAGGTCCATTCTGTGATGAATTCCGCCAAGAATCAGCTCTGAATTGTCGAGGTACTTTCAAACTTCAAACCGAAACTTGACAGCTCCAAGGCCCATTCCACAATCCTTCCGGTTGCGTCCGGGTTGTGCAGTATCCGTTGCAACGGGAGGCGGGTGACGACAGTGATCTCATGGGCCTGGAAGTAGTGACGCAGCTTCCTCGAGGCCATAAGGAGGCTGAAGAGCAATTTTTGCACGCCGGAATACCTCGAACTAGCCCCCTGCAAGAGGGAGCTGACCAAGTAAACCGGGTGCTGCATCATCTTCTTCTTTGGCACCACTTCACTCGACTATGCGGGCATTGCCTTGATGGCATCAGACTCTGTCGGGGGCCGCGCCTTGCCGGCACCAGGCCCTGCCGAGGGAATCTTTGGCTTGCCATCCGCTGGTTGTGCCGCCATTGCTGCCTCCTCATCGACCTCCCTCTGTGCCACCAGTGCGGTGCTAACCACTTAATTCATCGCCGCCAGATACAACAGCAACGACTCTTATGGTTTAGGCGCAACTAGTATCGGCATGGAGGAAAGGTATTTCTTCAGATCCTGTAGTGCTGCCTCGGCTTCTGGTGTCCACTCTATTGGGCCTACCTTCTTCAAGATTTTGAAGAAGGGAAGGGCGTGCTCGGTGGATTTGGAGATGAACCAGCTCATGGCGGCAATGCAGCCGGTGAGCCGACGCACATCCTTGATCCTCTTGGGCGCCTCGATCTGCTCAATAGCCTTGATCTTGTCTCGGTTTGCCTCCATCCCATGCTGCGGCACAAAGAATCCGAGAAGCTTGCCGGACGGAACGCCGAAGACGCACTTCTCAGGGTTCAGCTTGAGGTTGATCTTGCGCAGGTTAGCAAATGTCTCTTCCAGGTCTTGCACAAGAGTTGGCCCGTCCTTGGTTTTGATCACTATGTCATCCATGTAGGCCTCCATATTCCTATGGAGCTGAGGTTCAAAACCAATTTGGACTGCTCTTGCAAACGTTAAGCCGACACTCTTCAACCCGAAAGGCATCCGTAAAAAGCAATACGTACCACATGGGGTGATGAATGCCATCTTGTCTTCATCGTCTCTTGTCATGAAGATTTTGTGGTAGCCTGAGTAGGCGTCGAGGAATGATAACAGATCATACCCGACCGTGGAGTCAACAATCTGGTCGATGCGCGGCAACGGGAAGGGGTCCTTAGGGCAGGCCTTATTAATATCTGTGTAATCAATACACGGCCTCCACTTCCCATTCGCCTTGCGCACCACTACTGGATTGGCCAACCACGTCGGGTGGAGCACCCCCTCTCACCAAACCTGCCGCTTCCAACTTCCTGATCTCCTTTGTGATGAACTCCTGCCTTTCCAGAGCCTGCTTTCTGACCTTCTGTTTGATGGGCCGCGCGTGGGGGCAGACAGCTAGGTGGTGCTCAATCACCTCCCTGGGAACACCGGGGATGTCGGACGCTTGCCATGCAAACACGTCGACTTATGCCTGCAGGAAGGTGATGAGCGCGCCTTCCTATTTGTTGTCGAGGGTGGAGCCTATGATGAAGGCCCCTCCCGTGCCATCCTCCCCGACGGGCACCTTCTTGGTCTGTGACAGCTCGGCTCTGGATCTCTTGCTCTTGTCGGTAGAGCTCTCTGGCACGTCCTCAATGGTAGAACAACACTCCGAGGAGGTGCGCTTGCCAGAGTGGGTCCGAGAGGTCTTGCCGGGCTCCCTTTTCCCTCCTGGGCCGTCAGCGGCAGGAGCAGGTGCCTTGACGGCAGCTGCTGCAACTGCTTCCCGGTAGAGTTGGTCGGCGCAGATCAGTGCGTCCTTCTTGTTGGAGGGGGCGGAGATGATGGTCAACGGCCCGGGCATCTTCAGCATGTTGTAGGCGTAGTGTGACGCCGCCATGAACTTGGCAAATGTCGGGCGGCCGAGGATCCCGTTGTAGGGCAAGGGGATATCGGCCACGTCGAAGACGATCCTCTCCGTCCTGTAGTTCAACTCTCCTCCAAATGTCACGGGCAGTGTGACCTTTCCCTTCGGTTGGCTCCTCCCTGGATTGACCCCTTGAAACGTGCCCGTTTCCTCGAGGTTTCCATTAGGGATTTGCAACCTTTTGATCATGGCGGGCGAGATCAGGTTCAGGCCGGCCCCGCCGCCAACCAACATCTTGTTCAACCTGAGGTTGCGTATTGTTGGCTAGACCAACAATGGAAAACACCCGACCGCGATGGTGCGGTCAGGGTGGTCCTCGGCGTCAAAGATGAGGGGCGTGCTGGACCATTTCAGCGGCTTCTGAGCGTCGAACGATGGTGTAGCGACCCGACCTCAGATGGTCAAGTCGCTGTGCTTCTGTGCCATCCCTGGATCGGTAATGCTGACACACACAGTACTCGAATGATTTATAACAGAGTAGCAATCACACACTTATTACATCGAACGTCTCAAGAGAGAGAACTTATTACAATAATATGGCTTAAGGCCATCTAATAAGATAATAGCGGAAGGCTTTGAAGAATAAAGTGAGTCCATCAACTCCAACGGCATAGCTAAGCTGCATGGCAACGACCTAACAAACCTTATTCCTCGTTTGATAAGTCTGCAACATAATACGTTGCAGCCAGAAAACGGGTCAGCACATGGAATATGCTGGCAAAGTAACATAGTAGAGCAAGAACAGAATAATGCTATCACTACATGCATATTTGGCTGGTGGAAAGCTCTATGGTTACAGTTTTGCGAAAAGCCAATTTTTCCCTACAACAAAGGAATAGATTTTAATTTTACTATCATGGTAGTTGAAACATCATTGAGAAGGTTCCTCCAACTCAATCCCAATTAAGGTGATTAACAACCCAACAATATTAGTTAAACATGATGAGATACTTTTGATAACCCAATTACTAGATACTCAAGAATTGTCCATAACCGGGGACACGGCTAACCATGATTAGATTGTATACTCTGCAGAGGTTTGCGCAGTTTTCCCCACAAGACTCGATCTCCTCCGTTGGATTTCTCGCACTACATAGTGTTTGAGAAACGGATGACCGAGACACAGTCTTTCAGAAACACTAACTCTCTACTCCGGACAGACCATACCAAACCTACATCCCACTACCTGCTGATCTGCCTCTTCAAGAGCTTCACGTAACTTACTCAACTATGCTAGAGCCCATAATAGCTTGTGGCTGCACACGGAAGTTTCTAGCATGAATCATCCCAGTTCCCTTTGAGCCTGGGTGGCGGTCCATAGGAAGATCACACGGGTACTCCGCGATTTCCAAAAAAATACAGGCAACATTGGGTACTCCAGGTGCCTCAATCCACCCAGTTGTTTGATTAAGTTGCCACCTTAAGTTGAACCATTAATTAACAAGCTCACATCTGTCATGTATTTCACTCAAACCCAAACCACGTCTATGAGCATAGCATAGCATAGTATATAAGCAACGCGTAGAGTAACTCCCAAGGGTTCGAATGTAACAGGGCAATAGGTTCTATCTCATCAACTACTTCCCAACCCACAAGTTAATGACATCCTAATCATGCAATGTTTGAGGATTGGAACTAATGCATAAAAACTGGGTGATAAAAGGAATGTGATCAAAGTGTTACTTGCCTTGCTGACGATGTGCGAAACCTAGGGACTCGTAGTAGCACGCTTCACACTCCGGGTGTTCTATCGCAAGCAAACAATAGCATACATAAGGAACAAGCAACGGTGCATAATAAAAACTCAAATAAAAGATTTTGACCAGAAAGTTCAATTTAAGAACTCTGGTTCGCAAAAGAATCAAATCAAACGGAGCAACAAAACTCAAACGCCGAAAGAAAGAAGCTTCGTTTACTAATATGAAACTAGGTCAAATTTTACAGTAGAGAAAACTTGTTTGAGTTGGTTAAACGGGAAGAGGGTTTTGAGACGAAACTCTAGGCGCTTGAATCGCCTGATTCCGACTAACGAGCGAAAAGATAAACAGAAACTAAGATCAGATCAGAAATCGCGATCAGAGAAAATCGCGGAATAAATCCGATAAAAGAAAACTGACGAACAGACTAACGAACGGGCGTTCGTTAGCTGTAACTAACGGGCGAAGAACCGTTCGTTAAAATGAACGTTCGGACGAACGTCCGCTAAAGAGAAGAACCGAGAAAAACCGGCGAATCCGAAAAAAACGTACCTAGGGTTTCTAAAAAGAACCAGACGGTCTTTATAAAAAAACCGGCGGCGGGGCATGGTGGCTACCTCCGGTGAGAGGTCCGGCGGGGTGGCAGCTTAGGGGGCGGCGGCGCTCGGCAGCGGCGTGGCGGTGGCGGCGGCAGGCGGCGGCGCTCGGCTGCGGCGGCGGCAGCTAGGCGCGGCGCGGGCGGCGGTGGCTAGGCGGCTCGGGCGGCGGTGGTATGGTGGGGTGTTGGGGGCGGGGTGGGGCGGCTTGGAGGAGGGGGCAAGCAGCGGCGGAGGGGAGTCCGACTCGGACTCCTAGTTCGTGTCGGCGGCGGCGGCGGCCTGGCTCGACTGGGCTTTAGGCCCAGTCGGGCGCGGGAACCTCTTTTTTAAAAAAATAATTTCGCCGACCGAAATAAAATCCTAGAAAAATAAATAAAAATCTAAAAATGCCAAAATAAATTTTCACCGTCTAAATAAAATATTTAGAACGAGATGAACATTTTCTTGGCCCTAAAATGCAATTTTGAAAAAACGTGCATTTTTTCTAATGCAAACAAAATTGCAATAAAATCCAAAAGAAGCAATTATTTGATTTTAATATTTTCCTCGAATATTTCAATTATCTTGGAGAAGTCATATTATATCCTCTCATATATTTTAGTATGAAATATTTTTGGAGAGAAAATAATTAAAACCAAAAATCCTCGTTTCAAGATTTGATAAAGATCAAATTTGAAAACCGGGAAATCCCCAACTCTCTCCAAGGGTCCTTGAGTTGCTTAGGATTTCGAGGATCGCGAGAAGAAATGCGAATAAGATATGATATGCATGGATGACTATGTATAACATTCCAAATTGAAAATTTGGGATGTTACAGACGGCTCTGCTGCTGTAACCTCACGCGCCCAATACTTGAGACGGCGGTGAGAGGTATGCAGAGAGGCGCCGCCATCGACGCACATGGCCTCCGTAGCCTTCTGGAACCCTTGCTCACCAGACTCGGCGTCTTCGCCGTGACCGTCGTCATCTTGTTTCTTGTCGCGGCCTCGGGCGGGCCTCTCTTGCTGGTTGTCCTTGCCCGGGCAGCCTCCTTGGCCGCCACGCTTCTTGCCGGATCCCTCAGCACCGCCCTGGTCCTTTCGTACTCAGCCTTTTTCTTCTCAGCAAGCAGCTCGACTTGTCGGCAGTTCTGGAGGTCGTGGCCCTTGGTGCGGTGGATCTTGTAGTATTTCTTGCCGGAGCTTCCTGGCTTGTCGGTAGCCGCCAGGGCCTAGCAGGCGGCGCACCCGGCAATCTCCTTGTCGAGGGCGTCTGCCTTGACATTCTTGTCGGCACCGGTATCATCAGATCCCTCAACGGCAAGCACAGCCTTGCCTTTGTGTTTCCTGTTGCGACGTCGGCTCACCTTCGTCGGGGTGGCGGCGTCTTCATCAGTAGAGTCGGTTTTCGCGCCGGCGTCTTCGCCGGGGTAGTTCCTTCCCTCTTCAGCCCGGGCGCACCTATCGGCCAGAACGTAGAGCTCGGCCACATCTTTAACCTTGGTCATCGCCAGCTCCTCGCGCATCTTGCGATTGCGTACGTTCTGGTGGAACGCGCTAATCAGAGCGGCGGGCTGAACGTCGGGGATGTTGTACTGCACCCGGCTGAATCTCTGGATGTACTTGCGCAGGGGCTCCCCTTCCTTCTGGGGAATGATATGCAGATCACTGGCCTGGCCATGAGCTTGGTGGCCTCCTGTGAGGGCGCCAACGAACTCATGGCACAGATCTGACCAGGAAGAAATGGAATCTACCGGCAAGTGCATCAACCAAGACATCACATTGGGCTTGAGCGCCAGCGGGAAATAGTTGGCAAGCACCTTGTCGTGGCGAGCCCCAGCGGCCTGCATCGCGATGGTGTAGATGCTGAGGAACTCGGACGGATGGGTCTTGCCGGTGTACTTCTCGCCGACGTCGGGCTTGAACGTGCGGTCGGACGGCCACTGGAACTGCCTCAGCTCACGGGTAAAAGCCGGGCAGCCCACCTTGTAAGGTAGGCCGCCGGGGCCCCCCGATGCCGGGTGGTCCATAGCGGGTCCCGCCCGCTTGTCCGACTGGCGGCGTGTTTCGCGCCGGCGCTCGATGATGGTTCGAGCGTCTTCGTGAGCTCGCTCCCGAAGGACCTAGCACTGGTCGCGGAGGGTCCGTGGGTCGGATGACGCTATGGAGATGTTGTCACAAGCGTCGTCGTGATGGGCCGACGCCCGCGGCGGCCGATGAGGAGGAGGAGAGTGCACCGTGGCCGTAGCTCCCCCGGTTCTCCAAGCGCCAGCATGTAGTGGCTCGGTGGAGCGCCGGCCCGAGGGCCCCGCTGGTCGCGGGTTGTCTTTGTTTGCGACGGCGACGAGGCTCCGGATGGTGGCCCTTCACTCGTCGAGCTTCTCCACAGCAGGAGGGAAGTTGAGGAGTAGCTGTGCGCGTGCCAAAGCTTCCGCTGGTGTGGGCGGCGGCGACAGCTGCATGGATCGCGACACGCTTTGACTTCTAACTACATTAGAAGGAGCTCCATCACGACCCAGCGGCTGCGCGCCATTTTCGCCAGTGCTTCGGCGAGCATGCTGAACCCCCTCGTCTTGTTGATGACGCACATGGCTCTTCCCACGGCGGTGCCCAGGGTCACCATCATGGTGACACTGCTAGGCGCACACACTATGGGAAGAATGCGCGGTGGTCGCTAGTGTAGGTGTCCTGGAGGTCGCCGCGCCGCCCGGAGTCGGCACAACGACGCCCCTGGGGGGCCCCGCGCCGCCTGCGGGGGCCCCAGCTCCGTCTTTTGATCCGGCGACGTGTAGCCGATCGTCTGGCGCGCGAACGACGCCGCTCGCGAGGCTTCGACTGCCTGGGCGATGCTGGTGCTCGCGGGCCGTGGCCCGGGTCCTGTCTGCGACCAGTCCGCTGCTCGTCCGCACCGGCACGGGCCGTTCGGCTCCCAACGAATCGACCAACATGGCCATCTTCTTCTTAGGGGCCATGGCGACGAAGAACTACTAGGCTAACTACTAGACCAGATTCTCACAATTGCGCGCCCTACCTGGCACGCCAAAGGATGTCGGGGTTAAGAACGATACCTATGGGATCACAAGAATCCCTACTACGGTTGTCGGGGCGCAGGGTTGCGAGGAGAGCAGGGCTAGTAGACAGCACAAGGATCGTTTACCCAGGTTTGGGCCGCAAGGATGCGTAAAAACCTAGTCCTACTTTGGTGGGTGTATTTCTGAGAGTTTTTGAGCTCTCGAACTAGCTGTCGTCAGCGTGTAGTTCCAAAGAGCCGAATCCCTCTCCTGGTCGCCTCGGGCCTCCTTTTATAGGAAAAAGGGGTTGCCACAGTGGCACACAGGAGGTGGAAAGGTCTACAGTGGCACGAGGTTATCCCTCGTATTACAGGACAAGGTGCATTTAATGCATCGCTTAGGTGTCCTCTTGCTTTATCGGGGACGGGGGTGAGGCCCGTCCCGTCTGTAGCCTCTCCTCCTCGCTTCGACACGCGCCTCGGCCAGGGATGCGTGCAGTGCCATGTAGGCAGGCAAGCAGCTGTATTGGCGTGGTGGCGGAGCCTTCACGAAGTTCTGCATGCCGCCATGCAGGCGCTTGATGAGTTGGTCTGGAAGCTGCATGTTGCCATGCAGGTGCGCGCCCAGCTGGTTGGGCTGGCAGCTGCATGTGAACGACGGTGAAAGCTTGGTTTATGTGGGCTTGGCGGTGGCCTTTCCGGTGCCTTTGGCGAGGGCCTGGCCGGGTGGCCCGGCAGGGGCCTTGCCGTGGCGCGTTATCGTCCCCGGCAAGGATCTTGCCGGTGGTTTGGTGGCCTTCCTCGGCAAGGATCTTGCCGAGAATCGTTGTCTTCTAATCTGATGCCGAATATGTCTTCACAAAGATCTTCATGCTACCACAGGGGTGCCTTCCCGAGCCCTGGCCCCATGCTGATAATGGCACTGGGGGTCATGGGCTCAAGGGTGGCTCGCTCTGTTGGTGCGGGGCGAGCTGCCCCGGCAAGAGTCTTGCCGGGGCCGCTGAGGCCACCCGGCAAGGGTCTTGCTGGGGGAACTTGCTTCGTCCCTCTGCTCTTTGTGGTCTTGGCCTTGGCGTTGCTTTGATCGTCTTGGGCTTCGATCTTACTTTGGCTCACCTCCCTCGCTCTGCTTGGTGTGGTCGTGGGCGCGACTCAGACTGCCCATGCACAGGAAAAGGGGTACAAAGATGCACCCCTATTTTTGTACACCGACAATGACCCACAAGTATAGGGGGTCAATCTTAGTCCTTTTGATAAGTAAGAATGTCGAACCCAATGAGGAGCAGAAGGAAATGACAAGTGGTTTTCAGCAAGGAATTCTCTGCAAGCACTGAAATTATAAGTAACAAGTAGCTTGATAGCAAGATATTTGTAAAGAGAAAGTAATGGTAATGCAAAATAATAGCCAGCAAGGTAGACCAATCCTTTCGTGGCAAAGGACATGCCAAAATGGTCTCTTATGATAAGCAAAGTGTTCTTGAGGGTACATGGGAATTTCATCTAGTCACTTTCATCATGTTGGTCTGATTCGTGTTCGCTACTTTGATAATTTGATATGTGGGTGGACCGGTGCTTAGGTGTTGTTCTTACTTGAACAAACCTCCTACTTATGATTAACCCCCTCGCAAGCATGTGCAACTACGAGAAAAGTATTATGATAAAAATCTAAACATAGCATTAAACTTTTGGATCCAAATCGGTCTCTTGCAAAGTAGCACATAAACTAGGGTTTAAACTTCTATCACTCTAGCAACCCATCATCTAATAACTACTCCACAATGCATTCGCTTAGGCCCAAATATGGTGAAGTGTCATGTAGTCGACATTCGCATGACACCACTAAGGGAATCACAACATACATATCATCAAAATGTCGAACACATATCAAGTTCACATGATTACTTGCAACAAGATTTCCCCCGTGACCTCAAGAACAAAAGTAACTACTCACAAATGATAATCATGCTCAAGATCAGAGGGGTATCAAATAGCATAATGGATCTGAACATATAACCCTTCACCAAATAAACCATATAATAATCAACTACAAGATGTAATCAACACTACTAGTCACCCACAAGCATCAATCTAAGGTTCCGGTACAAAGATTGAACACAAGAGATGAACTAGGGTTTGAGACGAGATGGTGTTGTTGAATATGTTGATGGAGATTGCCCTCCCCGAGATGGGAGACTTGTTGGTGATGATGACGACGATTTCCCCCTCGGCGGAATCGCTCCGCCGGAGGGCAAAAGTGCTCCTGCCCAAGTTCCGCCTCGAGACGGTGGCACTTCGTCCCGAAAGTCCTTTCCTTATTTATTTTGCTAGGTCAAAATGACTTATATACCAGAAGAGGGGCACCTGAGGTGGGCTGTTGGAGGGCACAACCCACCAGGGCGCACCTTGGGGGGGGGGGCTGACGCGCCCAGGTGGGTTGTGCCCATGTGGTGGGCCTCCTTCGGTAGTTATTTGTTCGAGTATTTTTTATATATTGCAAAATAATTCTCTGTAAATTTTTAGGTCATTTGGAGATGTGCAGAATAGGTAACTCTAATGTAGCTTTTCCAGGTCCAGAATTCCAGCTGCCGGCATTCTCGCTCTTTGTGTGAACCTTGCATATTATGAGAGAAAAGGCATTAGAATTACTACGGAACTCATTATTATGCATACAAACATAGTAAATAACAGTAAGTAAACATGATGCAAAATGGTCGTATCAGTGAACCAATGTTGTTGTACCTCTCAGCAACTAACCATGTGGGGATCATCGCCACCGGCCATGTGAACATGCATGAGTAAATCCTCAATCCATAAGAGAGGGTACATTGTTTTGTCATATTGCTTAATATTTATGGGGTCAACCCCTTCGGGGAACTAATGTCGCATTACCTCGCCTATTAAGCACATGGGATGGGCAGCTCCTTGCACCCTGGCGGTAGCATGATGAACATCATATGTGGTTACATTTTGGTCGCGTGTATGATTGTGTATATCATCGTTTTTGGCTAACCAAGATATGTAGCCCGCCTATCTAGCAGGTGGGTGTTCCCTAGATTTGTAAATTGACCGAGGTGGAGCCGTTGTCCGTGGATGCAGCTTATTCCTCATATCAGGTTTCTTCAGGGGCCATGGTGGATCTATTCCGCCTTGGAGCCAAGGAGCTTTTCGGAGGTTCTTCTTTCCGTGGGATGGCCTATCTCAGCCCCAAGGTGGTTGGTTGAGCTATTCGGCCAATTTGCACTTAGATATCATGTTGTTTCACCACCCTCACTCAACTCTGGATGAATTTCCTTTGGGGGTAAATTTTTTTGGCCCCGGTTTTCCCAAACTTTTCCTCAACATCCTGCTCGGCCCTGAGAAACTCGACCCATCTATCATTTAGCTCGTCCTATTTAGATTTAAGCTATTGGGTCTTTTGCTTGATGCACTTGGCCATGCTAGCCAGTTACCCGCGAAAAGTTTTGAGCTAAGGCGCCTCGAGGGGCTCCTCGATAACATCAAATTCATCAAGACCGAGGCTTCTATCCTCCTCGGATTCTAGATAATTATCGACATCCTCGGGGTCGTCATCATCCCCGTTGATCATATCATCGTCACTGTTGTTTTTTCCAGCGCGAGCATCATTGCCAGTGTTCTGGTTGTCAGCGCCATTTTGAGCAGCGTCATTATCGTCAGTGTCACCATTTGTAGTGCCACCGTTGCTTGCCTCGCCATTGCGAGTGCCTCCATTACGGGGGCCTCTACATTAACGCTTGGGTGGTTTTCTGCTGCCCCCTCTGTCCTTGGGGATACCCACCATGTAGACATCATAGGCGGAGTGTAACGCCCAAGATGCGGCTATATCTCCCACGTGTCGAGGCACGACTCAGAGGCATAACCGCATTTTGGTTTGTCGCGAGAAGGGTCATCCTCACACAATTCCATGTACAAAAACAAGGATAAATAAATAGTTGGCTTAGAATCACCACGTCACACAAAGATCAAATGAATCATACATCATTCAGAGTACAAAAAAATTCCGACTACGGACGAATACAAATGAAAAGAAAACAACCCCAATTGCTAAATCCCGATCGTCCCAACTGGGCGCCACTACTGATCATACGGAAATGAAACCTAGTAACGGCCAAGTGAAGGTAATATTCCCTAGAGGCAATATAAAGTTGTTATTTATATTTCCTTATATCATGATAAATGTTTATTATTCATGCTATAATTGTATCAAACCGAAAACTTAATACATGTGTGAATACATAGACAAACAGAGTGTCACTAGTTTGCCTCTACTTGACTAGCTCGTTGAATCAATGATGGTTATGTTTCCTAACCATAGACATGAGTTGTCATTTGATTAACAGGATCACATCATTAGAGAATGATGTAATTGACTTGACCCATTCCGTTAGCTTAGCACGATGATTGTTTAGTTTGTTGCTATTGCTTTCTTCATGACTTATACATGTTCCTATGACTATGAGATTATGCAACTCCCGAGTACCAGAGGAACACTTTGTGTGCTACCAAACTTCACAACGTAACTGGGTGATTATAAAGGTTCTCTACAGGCGTCTCCGATGGTACTTGTTGAGTTGGCATAGATCGAGATTAGGATTTGTCACTCCAAGTGTCGGAGAGGTATCTCTGGGCCCTCTCGGTAATACACATCACTATAAGCCTTGCAAGCATTGTGATTAATGAGTTAGTTGCGAGATGATGTATTACGGAATGAGTAAGGTAACGAGATTGAGCTAGGTATGAGGATACCGATGATCGAATCTCGGGCAAGTAACATACCGATGACAAAGGGAACAACGTATGTTGTTATATATGCAGTTTGACCGATAAAGATCTTCGTAGAATATGTAGGAACCAATATGAGCATCTAGGTTCTGCTATTGGTTATTGACCGGAGACGAGTCTCGGTCATGTATACGTAGTTCTCGAACCCGTAGGGTCCGCACGCTTAAAATTCGGTGACGATCGGTATTATGAGTTTATGTGTTTTGATGTACTGGAGGTAGTTCGGAGTCCCGCATGTGATCACGGACATGACGAGGAGTCCCTAAATGGTAGAGACATAAAGATTGATATATTGGATGGCTATATTCGGACACCGGAAGTGTTCCGGATGGTTTCGGAGAAAACCGGAGTGCCAGAGGGGTTACCGGAACCCCCCGGGGAAGTATTGGGCCTTAGTGGGCCTAGGGGGAGAGAGAGGGCTGCAGCCCAAGAGGTGGCGCGCCCCCTCCCATGAGGAGTCCGAATTGGACTAGGGGAGGGGGGCGCGGCCCCTCTTTCCCTCTCCCCTCCCTCTCTTTCGTTCCCCCTTCCCCCTTCCTAGTATGACTAGGAAAGGATGAATCCTACTCCTACTAGGAGGATTCCTCCTCTCCTTGGGGCGCACCAAGGCCAGCCGGCCTCCCCCTTGCTCCTTTATATACGGGGGCAGGGGGCACCCAAAGACAGACAAGTTGATTGTTCCAAGACGTTTGCGGTGCCGCCCTCCACAATAATCCACCTCAATCATATCGTAGCGGTGCTTAGGCGAAGCCCTGCATCGGTAGCAACATCATCACCATCATCGCGCCGTCGTGCTGACGGAACTCTCCCGTGAAGCTCTGCTGGATCAGAGTTCATGGGACGTCATCGAGCTAAACGTGTGCTGAACACGGAGGTGTCGTGCGTTCGGTACTTGGATCAGTCGGATCGTGAAGATGTACGACTACATCAACCGCGTTCTCATAACGCTTCCGCTTACAGTTTACGAGGGTACTGGACGATACTCTCCCCTCTCGTTGCTATTGATCACCATGATCTTGCGTGTGCATAGGAATTTTTTCGAAATTACTACGTTCCCCAACAGTGGCATCCGAGCCAGGTTTATGCGTAGATGTTATAAGCACAAGTAGAACACAAAGGAGTTGTGGGCATGGGTATATGCATATTGCTTGCCGTCACTAATTGATTCTTGATTCAACGACATTGTTGGATGAAGCGGCCCAGACCGACATTAGGCGTATGCTTACGCGAGACTGGTTCTACCGACATGCTTCGCACACAGATGGCTAGTGGGTGTCTGTTTCTCCAGCTTTAGTTGAATCGGATTCAATGAACAGGGTTCTTTTTGAAGATAAAAAACAAATCACTATACCGCGTTGTGGTTTTTGATGCGTAGGTAAGAACGATTCTTGCTCAGCCCGTAGCAGCCACGTAAAACTTGCAACAACAAAGTAGAGGACGTCTAACTTGTTTTTGCAGGGCATGTTGTGATGTGATATGGTCAAGACATGATGCTAAATTTTATTATATGAGTTGATCATATTTTGTAACACAATTATCGGCAACTGGCAGGAGCCATATGGTTGTCGCTTTATTGTATGAAATGCAATCGCCTTGTAATTGCTTCACTTTATCACTAAGCGGTAGCGATAGTCGTGGAGGCAATAGTTGGCGTGACGACAATGATGCTTCAATGGAGATCAAGGTGTCAAGCCGGTGACGATGGTGATCATGACGGTGCTTTGGGGATGGAGATCACAGGCACAAGATGATGATGGCCATATCGTATCACTTATATTGATTGCATGTGATGTTTATCTTTTATGCATCTTATTTTGCTTAGATCGACGGTAGCACTATAAGATGACCTCTCACTAAATTTCAAGTTAGTTCTCCCTAAGTATGAATCGTTGCGGAAGTTTGTTGTGCCGAGACACCACGTGATGATCGGGTGTGATAAGCTCTACGTTCACATACAACGGGTGGAAGCCAGTTTTACACACGCAGAATAATGCTACCTCTTGAGCACTGCGTTGGTTTTCCCTTGAAGAGAAAAGGGTGATGCAGCAAAGTAGCGTAAGTATTTCCCTCAGTTTTTGAGAACCAAGGTATCAATCCAGTAGGAGGCCACATGCAAGTCCCTCGTACCTTCACAAACAAATAAGAACCTCACAACCAACGCGATAAAGGGGTTGTCAAGCCCTTCACGGTCACTTACGAGAGTGAGATCTGCTAAAGATAATAATATTAAGATAAATATTTTTGGTATTTTTATGATATAGATTGAAAGTAAAGATTGCAAAATAAAATAGATTGGAAACTTATATGATGGAAAATAGACCCGGAGGCCATAGGTTTCACTAGTGGTTTCTCTCAAGATAGCATAAGTATTACGGTGGGTGAAAAAATTACTGTCGAGCAATTGATAGAAAAGCGAATAAATATGAGAATGTCTAGGCATGATCATGTATATAGGCATCACGTCCGTGACAAGTAGACCGACTCCTGCCTGCATCTACTACTATTACTCCACACATCGATCGCTAGCCAGCATGCATCTAGAGTATTAAGTTCATAAGAACAGAGAAACGCATTAGGTAAGATGACATGATGTAGAGGGATAAACTCAGGCAATATGATATAAACCCCATCTTTTTATCCTCGATGGCAACAATACAATACATGTTGTTTCCCTTTCTGTCACTGGGATCGAGCACTGCAAGATTGAACCCAAAGCTAAGCACTTCTCCCATTGCAAGAAATATCAATCTAGTAGGCCAAACCAAACTGATAATTCGAAAAGTCTTGCAAAGATAACCAATCATGCGTAAAAGTTTTCAGAGAAGAATCAAATATTGTTCATAGATAGACTTGATCATAAACCCACAATTCATCGAATCTCAACAAACACACCGCAAGAAGATTTACATTGAATAGATCTCCAAGAAGATCGAGGAGAACTTTGTATTGAGATTCAAAGAGAGAGAAGAAGCCATCTAGCTAATAACTATGGACCCGGAGGTCTGAAGTAAACTACTCACACATCATCGAAGGGGCCATGGAGTTGATGTAGAGGCCCACCATGATCGATGCCACCCGCGCTGGAGCTCCGGAAAAGTCCCCAAGATGGGATCTCTTGGGTACAGAAGGTTGCGGCGGTGGAAATAGGTTTTAGTAGTGCTCCTGGATGTTTTCAGGGTATATGAGTATATATAGGAGGAAGAAGTAGGTCGGTTGAGCCATGAGGGGCCCACGAGGGTGGAGGGCGCGCCCCCTTGCCTCGTGGACTCCTCGTCCGTTTCTTGACATCCACTCCAAGTCCTCTGGATCACGTTTTTTCCAAAAATCGCGTTCCCGAAGGTTTCATTCTGTTTGTTTTCCGTTTGATATTCCTTTTCTGCGAAACACTGAAATAGGCAAAAAAGCAGCAATTTGCACTGGGCCTTGTGTTAATAGGTTAGTCCCAAAAATAATATAAAAGTGTAAAATAAAGCCCATTAACATCCAAAACAGATAATATAATAGCATTGGACAATCAAAAATTAGAGATACATTGGAGACGTATCAAGCATCCCCAAGCTTAATTCCTGCTCGTCCTCGAGTTGGTAAATGATAAAAACAGAATTTTTGATGTAGATAGGTACCTAACATATTTCTCAATGTAATTCTATTTATTGTGGCATGAATATTCAGCTCCGAAAGATTCAAGAAAAAAGTTTAATATTGACATAAAAATAATAATATTCAATATTTTGGTCATGCTCCATTTAATACTAAGCAATTATGTCTTCTCAAAATAACATGGCAAAAGAATGTTCATCCCTACAAAATCATATAGTTTGGTCATGCTCCATTTTCGTCACACAAGAATGCTCTCATCATGCACAACCCTGATGACAAGCCAAGCAATTGCTTCACACTTTAGTAATCTCAAACTTTTTTCAACTTTCACACAATACACGAGCGTGAGCCATGATATAGCACTATGGGTGGAATAGAATGATGATAGGGGGTTATGTGGAGAAGACAAAAAAGGAGAAAGTCTCACATTGACGAGGGTAATCAATGGACTAGGGAGATGCCCATCAATTGATGTCAATGCAAGGAGTAGGAATTGCCATGCAACAGATGCACTAGAGCTATAAATGTATGAAAGCTCAACAAAAGAAACTAAGTGGGTGTGCATCGAACTTGCTTGCTCATGAAGACCAAGGGCATTTGAGGAGGCCCATTGTTGGAATATACAAGCCAATTTCTATAATGAAAAATTCCCACTTAGTATATGAAAGTGACAAAACAAGAGACTCTCTATCATAAAGTTCATTATGCTACTTAAGCACAAGTGTGGAAAAAAAAGGATAGTAGCATTGCCCCTTTTTATTTTTTTGGGCCTTTATTTTTTATTTTTTTGGCCTTTCTCTTTTTTTATTTGGGACAATGCTCTATTAATGATGATCATCACACTTCTATTTATTTACAACTCGATACTAGAACAAAGTATGACTCTATATGAATGCGTCCGGCGGTGTACCAGGAAGGGAAATGAATCAAGAGTGACATGTATGAAAAATTATGAACGGTGGCTTTACCACAAATATGATGTCAACTACATGATCATGCAAGGCAATATGGCAATGATGATGTGTGTCATGATAAATGGAACGGTGGAAAGTTGCATGGCAATATATCTCGAAATGGCTATGGAAATGCCATAATAGGTAGGTATGGTGGATGTTTTGAGGAAGATATAAGGAGGTTTATGTGTGACAGAGCGTATCATATCATGGGGTTTGGATGCACCGGCGAAGTTTGCACCAACTCTCAAGGTGAGAAAGGGCAATGCACGGTACCGAAGAGGCTAGCAATGATGGAAGGGTGAGAGTCCGTATAATCCATGGACTCAACATTAGTCATAAAGAACTCACATACTTCTTGCAAAAATCTACAAGTCATCAAAAACCAAGCAGTACACGCATGCTCCTAGGGGTATAGATTGGTAGGAAAATACCATCGCTCGTCCCCGACCGCAACTCATAAGGAAGACAATCAAATAACACCTCATGTTTCAAATTTGTTACACAAGGGTCACCATACGTGCATGCTACGGGACTTGCAAACTTCAACGCAAGTATTTCTCAAATTCACAACTACTCAACTAGCACACTCTAATATTACCACCTTTATATCTCAAAACAATTATCAAGTATCAAACTTCTCCTAGTACTCAATGCACCTTTTATGAAAGTTTTTATTATACCAATCCTGGATGCCTATCATATTAGGACTAAATTCATAACCAAAGAAAATTACCATGTTGTTATAAGGGAATCTCAAAATAATATAAGTGAAGCATGAGAGATCAATAATTTCTATAAAATAAAACCACCACCGTGCTCTAAAAGATATATGCGAAGCAATAGAGCAAAAATTATCTAGCTCAAAAGGTATAAGTGAAGCACATAGAGTATTCCAATAAATTCCGATTCATGTGTGTCTCTCCCAAAAGATGTGTACAGCAAGGATGATTGTGGTAAACTAAAAATCAAAGACTCAAATCATACAAGACGCTCCAAGCAAAACACATATCATGTGGTGAATAAAAATATAGCGCCAAGTAAAGTTACCAATGGACGAAGACGAAAGAGGGGATGCCTTCCGGGCATACCCAAGCTTAGGCTTTTGGTTGTCCTTGAATTTTACCTTGGGGAGCCTTGGGCATCCCCAATCTTAGGCTCTTGCCTCTCCTTGTTCCATAATCCATCAAATCTTTACCCAAAACTTGAGAACTTCACAACACAAAACTTAAAAGAAAATCTCATGAACTCCGTTAGTAAAATAAAACAAATCACCACTTCAAGGTACTGTAATGAACTCATTATTTATTTATATTAGTGTTAAACCTACTATATTCCAAATTTTGTATGGTTCATAAACTCTATTACTAGCCATATATTCATCAAAATAAGCAAACAACACACGAAAAAACAGAATCTGTCAAAAACAGAATAGTCTGTAGTAATCTGTAGGTTTCGAATACTTATGGAACCCCAAAAATTATAAAATAAATTTCTGGACGTGAGGAATTTATCTATTAATCATCTTCAAAAAAATTAACTAAATAGCACTCTCCAGTAAAAATGGCAGCAAATATCGTGAGCGCTAAAGTTTCTGTTTTTTACAGCAAGATCACAAAGGCTTTCCCCAAGTCTTCCCAAAGGTTCTACTTGGCACAAACACTAATTAAAAGCATAAAACCACATCTAAACAGAGTCTAGATGAATTATTTATTACTAAACAGAACCCAAAATTAAGAAATAAAAATAAAATTGGGTTGCCTCCCAACAAGCGCTATAGTTTAACGCCCCTAGCTAGGCATAAAAGCAAGGATAGATCTAGGTATTATCATCTTTGGTATGCAATCCATAAGTGGCCCTCATAACAGATTCATAAGGTAATTAAATTTTCTTTCTTGGAAAGTGTTCCATGCCCTCCCTTAACGGAAATTGGAATCTAATATTCCCTTCTTTCGTATCAATAATTGCACCAATCGTTCTAAGGAAAGTTCTACCAAGAATAATAGGACATGAAGGATTGCAATCAATATCAAGAACAATGAAATATACGGGCACATAATTCCTATTTGCAACAATAAGAACATCATTAATTCTTCCCATAGGTTTCTTAATGGTGGAATCCATAAGATGCAAGTTTAAAGAACAATCATCAAATTCATAGAAACCTAGCAAATCACACAAAGTTTTAGGAATCGTGGAAACACTAGCACCTAAATCACATAAAGCAAAGCATTCATGATCTTTAATTTTAATTTTAGTAGTAGGTTCCCACTCATCATAAAGTTTTCTTGGGATAGAAACTTCCAATTCAAGCTTTTCTTCATAAGATTGCATTAAAGCATCAACGATATGTTTAGTAAAAGCTTTATTTTGACTATAAGCATGCGGAGAATTTAACGCAGATTGCAACAAGGAAATACAATATATCAAATAGAAATTATCATAATTAAATTCCTTGAAATCCAAGATAGTGGGTTCATTGCTATGTAAAGTTTTGACCTCTCCAATCCCACTTTTATCATTTTTTGCATCAAGATCTAAAAACTCCGAATCATTGGGATGCCTTCTAACTAAAGTTGACTCATCTCCAGTCCAATTATTATCAACATTCATATTGCAAAACAAAGATTTAATAGGGGACACATCAGTAACTTTTAGATCTTCATCATATTATCATGGAAACTAGAAGAACACGCTTTTACAAAGCAATCTTTTTTAGCACGCATCCTAGCGGTTCTTTCTTTGCACTCATCAATGGAAATTCGCATAGCTTTGAGAGACTCATTGATATCATGCTTAGGTGGAATAGATCTACGTTTCAAAGAATCAACATCAAGAGAAATCATATCTACATTCCTAGCCAACTCATCGATCTTAGACAATTTTTCTTCAATCAAAGCATTGAAACTCTTTTGCGAACTAATGAATTCTTTAATATTAGATTCAAAATCAGAGGGCATCTTATTATAATTTCCATAAGAAATCTTGTAGGAATTACCATAATTATTAGAGGAATTACTAGGGAACGGCCTAGGATTAAAATTACCTCTATACGCGTTATTACCAAAATTGTTCCTACCAACAAAATTCACATCCAGAGATTCATTATTATTATCAATCCAAGTAGACAAAGGCATATCATTAGGATCAGAAGAAACACTCTTATTAGCAAACAATTTCATCAGCTCATCCATCTTTCCACTCAAAACATTGATTTCTTCTATAGCATGCACCTTTTTATTAGTAGATCTTTCAGTATGCCATTGAGAATAATTAACCATAATATTATCTAGGAGTTTAGTAGCTTCTCCTAAAGTGATTTACATAAAAGTTCCTCCCGCGGCCGAATCTAAAAGATTCCTAGAAGCAAAGTTCAATCCGGTATAAATTTTTTGTATAATCATCCAAAGATTCAAACCATGTGTAGGGTAATTACATATCATTAATTTCATCCTCTCCCAAGCTTGTGCAACACATTCATGATCAAGTTGTTTAAAATTCATAATATCGTTTCTAAGAGTGATGATCTTAGCGGGAGGAAAATACTTATAAAAGCATCTTTGCACTTATTCCATGAATCGATACTATTTTTAGGCAAAGACGAAAACCAAGTTTTAGCACGATCTCTAAGAGAAAACAGGAAAGGCTTCAGTTTAACAATATCATTATCCACATCTTTCTTCTTTTGCATATCACACAAATCAACAAAGTTGTTTAGATGGGTAGCGGCATCTTTACTAGGAAGGCCGGAAAACGGATCTTTCATGACAAGATTCAGCAAGGCAACATTAATTTCACAAGATTCAGCATCGGTAAGAGGAGCAATTGGAGTGCTAATAAAATCATTATTGTTGGTATTGGAAAAATCACACAATTTAGTATTATCTTGAGCCATCATGACAAGCAAGCAATCCAACACACAAACAAACAAGAACCAAGCAAAAAGAGGCGAACTGGAGAAGAAAAGGGGAACAGAAAAAGAGGGCGAATAAAACGGCAAGGGTGAAGTGGGGGAGAGGAAAACGAGAGGAAAATGGAAAATAATGTAATGCGAGGGATAAGAGTTTCTGATGGGTACTTGGTATGTCTTGACTTGTGCGTAGACTCCCCGACAATGGCGCCAGAAATCCTTCTTGCTACCTCTGGAGCACTGCGTTGGTTTTCCCTTGAAGAGGAAAGGGTGATGCAGCAAAGTAGCGTAAGTATTTCCCTCAGTTTTTGAGAACCAAGGTATCAATCCAGTAGGAGGCCACACGCAAGTCCCTTGTACCTTCACAAAAAAATAAGAACCTCGCAACCAACGCGATGAAGGGGTTGTCAAGCCCTTCACGGTCACTTACGAGAGTGAGATCTGCTAAAGATAATAATATTAAGATAAATATTTTTGGTATTTTTATGATATAGATTGAAAGTAAAGATTGCAAAATAAAATAGATTGGAAACTTATATGATGGAAAATAGACACGGGGGGCATAGGTTTCACTAGTGGCTTCTCTCAAGATAGCATAAGTATTACGGTGGGTGAAAAAATTACTGTCGAGAAATTCATAGAAAAGCGAATAATTATGAGAATATCTAGGCATGATTATGTATAGGCATCACATCCGTGGCAAGTAGACCGACTCCTGCCTGCATCTACTACTATTAATCCACACATAGACCGCTATCCAGCATGCATCTAGAGTATTAAGTTCATAAGAACGGAGTAACCCATTAGGTAAGATGACATGATGTAGAGGGATAAACTCAGGCAATATGATATAAACCCCATCTTTTTATCCTCGATGGCAACAATACAATACGTGTTGTTTCCCTTTCTGTCACTGGGATCGAGCACCGCAAGATTGAACCCAAAGCTAAGCACTTCTCCCATTGCAAGAAAGATCAATCTAGTAGGCCAAACCAAACCGATAATTCAAAGAGACTTGCAAAGATAACCAATCATGCATAAAAGATTTCAGAGACGAATGAAATATTGTTCATAGATAGAGTTGATCATAAACCCACAATTCATCGAATCTCGACAAACACACCGCAAAAAGAGTTACATCGAATAGATCTCCAAGAAGATCAAGGAGAACTTTGTATTGAGATTCAAAGAGAGAGAAGAAGCCATCTAGCTAATTACTATGGACCTGAAGGTCTGAAGTAAACTACTCAAATATCATCGGAGGGGCCATGGAGTTGATGTAGAGGCCCTCCATGATCGATGCCCCCTCTGGCGGAGCTCTAGAAAAGGCCCCAAGATGGGATCTCTTGGGTACAGAAGGTTGCGGCGGTGGAAATAGGTTTTCATGGTGCTCCTGGATGTTTTAAGGGTATATGCGTATATATATGAGGAAGAAGTAGGTCGGTTGAGCCATGAGGGGCCCACGAGGGGGGAGGGCGCGCCCAGGGGGGTAGGCGCGCTCCCTGCCTCGTGGACTCCTCGTTCATTTCTTGACGTCCACTCCAAGTCCTCTAGATCACGTTTGTTCCAAAAATCACGTTCCCGAAGGTTTCATTCCGTTTGGATTTCGTTTGATATTCCTTTTCTGTGAAACACTGAAATAGGCAAAAAAACAGCAATTTGCACTGGTCTTGGGTTTATTGGTTAGTCCCAAAAATAATATAAAAGTGTAAAATAAAGCCCATTAACATCCAAAATAGATAATATAATAGCATGGAACAATCAAAAATTATAGATACGTTGGAGACGTAATAAATACTCGGGTTAAACTTGATGAGCCTAGCATATGTAGATATGGCCTCGGAACACTAGAGACCAAAAGGTCGAGCGTGAATCATATAGTAGATATGATCAACATAGTGATGTTCACCATTGAAAACTACTCCATATCATGTGATGATAGGACATGGTTTAGTTGATATGGATCACGTGATCACTTAGATGATTAGAGGGATGTCTGGCTAAGTGGGGGTTCTTAAGTAATATGATTAATTGAACTTTAATTTATCATGAACTTAGTACCTGATAGTATTTTGCATGTCTATGTTGTTGTATATAGATGGCCCGTGCTGTTGTTCCGTTGAATTTTAATGTGTTCCTTGAGAAAGCAAAGTTGAAAGATGATGGTAGCAATTACACGGACTGGGTTCATAACTTGAGGATTATCCTCATTGCTGCATAGAAGAATTACGTCCTAGAAGCACCGCTAGGTGACAAACCCGCTGTAGGAGCAACGCCAGATGTTTTGAACGCCTGGCAGAGCAAAGCTGATGACTACTCGATAGTTCAGTGTGCCACGCTTTACGGCTTAGAACCGGGACTTCAACGACATTTTTAACATCATGGAGAGCATATGAGATGTTCCAGGAGTTGAAGTTCATATTTCAAGCAAATGCCCAGATTGAGAGATATGAAGTCTTGATACGTCTCCAACGTATCTATAATTTTTGATTGCTCCATGCTATATTATCTACTGTTTTGGACATTATTGGACTTTACTATCCACTTTTATATTACTTTTGGGAGTAACCTATTAACCGGCGGCCCAGCCCAGAATTGTTGTTTTTTGCCTATTTTAGGGTTTCGAAGAAAAGGAATATCAAACGGAGTCCAAACAGAACGAAACCTTCAGGAACGTGATTTTCTCAACAAACGTGATCCAGGAGACTTGGACCCTACATCAAGAAACAAAGGAGGAGGCCATGAGGTAGGGGCACGCCTACCCCCCCCCAGGAGCGCCCTCCACCCTCGTGGGCCCCCTGTTGCTCCACCGACGTACTCCTTCCTCCTATATATACCTACGTACCCCCAAACGATCAGATACGGAGCCAAAAACCTAATTCCACCGCAGCAACTTTCTGTATCCACGAGATCCCATCTTGGGGCCTCTTCCGGAGCTCTGCCGGAGGGGGTATCCATCATGGAGGGCTTCTACATCAACACCATAGCCTCTCTGATGAAGTGTGAGTAGTTTACCTCAGACCTTCGGGTCCATAGTTATTAGCTAGATGGTTTCTTCTCTCTTTTTGGATCTCAATACAAAGTTCTCCCCCTCTCTTGTGGAGATCTATTCGATGTAATCTTCTTTTTGCGGTGTGTTTGTTGAGACGGATGAATTGTGGGTTTATGATCAAGATTATCTATGAACAATATTTGATTCTTCTCTGAATTCTTTTATGTATGATTGGTTATCTTTGCAAGTCTCTTCGAATTATCAGTTTTGTTTGGCCTACTAGATTGATCTTTCTTGCAATGGGAGAAGTGCTTAGCTTTGGGTTCAATCTTGGGGTGTCCTTTCCTAGTGAAAGTAGGGGCAGCAAGGCACGTATTGTATTGTTGCCATCGAGGATAACAAGATGGTTTTTTATCATATTGCATGAATTTATCCTTCTACATCATGTCATCTTGCTTAAGGCGTTACTCTGTTTCCATAAACTTAATACTCTATATACATGCTGGATAGCGGTCGATGAGTGGAGTAATAGTAGTAGATGCAGGTAGGAGTCGGTCTACTTGTCTTAGACATGATGCCTATATACATGATCATACCTAGATACTCTCATAACTATGATCAATTCTGTAAATTGCTCAACAGTAATTCGTTCACCCACCGTAGAATACTTATGCTCTTGAGAGAAGCCACTAGTGAAACATATGGCCCCCGGGTCTATCTTCATCATATTAATCTACCTATAATTATTTACTTACTTTGCTTTTATTTTACTTTGGATCTTTATCACAAAATTACCAAAAAATTACCTTATCATATCTATCAGATCTCACTCTCATGAGTGACCGAGAAGGGATTGACAACCCCTTATCGCGTTGGTTGCGAGGAGTTATTTGTTTTGTGCAGGTACGAGGGACTTGCGCGTAGCCTCCTACTGGATTGATACCTTGGTTCTCAAAAACTGATGGAAATACTTACGCTACTTTGCTGCATCATCCTTTCCTCTTCAAGGAAATCCAACGCAGTGCTCAAGAGGTAGCAAGAAGATTTCTAGCGCCGTTGCCGGGGAGTCTATGCAAAAGTCAACATACCAAGTACCCATCACATACCCTTATCTCTCGCATTACATTATTTGCCATTTGCCTCTCGTTTTCCTCTCCCCCACTTCGCCCTTGCCGTTTTATTCGCCCTCTCTCTCTATCCTCCCTCTCTTTCTGTATTTGCCTCTTTTTGCCCGCTTGCCTTTTGTTTGCTTGTGTGTTGGATTGCTTGTTTGTCACGATGGCTCAAAATAACACTAAATTGTGTGACTTTACCAATACCAACAACAATGATTTTATTAGCACCCCTATTGCTCCTTCTACCGATGCTGAATCTTGTGAAATTAATGCTGCTTTGCTGAATCATGTCATGAAAGATCCGTTTTCCGGCCTTCCGAGTGAAGATGCCGCTACCCATCTAAATAGCTTTGTTGATTTGTGTGATATGCAAAAGAAGAAAGATGTGTACAATGATATTGTTAAATTGATGCTATTTCCTTTTTCGCTCAGAGATCATGCTAAAGCTTGGTTTTCATCTTTGCCTAAAAATAGTATTGATTCGTGGAACAAGTGCAAAGATGCTTTTATCTCTAAGTATTTTCCTCCTGCTAAGATCATCTCTCTTAGAAACGATATTATGAATTTTAAGCAACTTGATCATGAACATGTTGCACAAGCTTGGGAGAGGATGAAATTAATGATACGTAATTGACATACTCATGGTTTGAATTTGTGGATGATTATAGAAAACTTTTATGCCAGATTGAATTTTGCTTCTAGAAAGCTTTTAGATTCGGCCACGAGAGGAACTTTTATGGAAATCACTTTAGGAGAAGCTACTAAACTCCTAGATAGTATTATGGTTAATTATTCTCAATGGCATACTGAAAGATCTTCTAATAGAAAAGTGCATGCGATAGAAGAAATTAATGTTTTGAGTGGAAAGATGGATGAACTTATGAAATTATTTGCTAATAAAAGTGTTTCTTCTGATCCTAATGATATGCCTTTGTCTATTTTGATTGAGAATAATAATGAATCTTTGGACGTGAATTTTGTTGGTAGGAATAATTTTGGTAACAACGCGTATAGAGGAAACTTTAATCCTGGGCCTTATCCTCGTAATTCCTCAAATAATTATGGTAATTCCTACAAAAATTCTTATCGAAATTTTAATAAGATACCCTCTGATTTTGAATCTAACATTAAAGAATTTATTACTTCACAAAAGAATTTCAATGCTTTGATTGAAGAAAAATTGCTTAAGATTGATGATTTGGCTAGGAACGTTGAAAGAATTTCTCTTGATGTTGATTCTTTAAAGCTTAGATCTATTCCTCCTAAGCATGATATCAATGAGTCTCTCAAATCCATGATAATTTCCATTGATGAGTGCAAAGAAAGAACCGCTAGGATGCGTGCTAAGAAAGATGCCTTTATAAGAGCGTGTTCTTCTAGTTCCTATGAAAATAAAGATGAAGGTCTAAAAGTTATTGATGTGTCCCCCATTAAATCTTTGTTTTGCAATATGAATCTTGATAATGATGGGACTGATTATGATCCACCTTTACCTAGAAGGCGTTCCAAAAATTCGGAGTTTTTAGATCTTGATGTTAAATTTGATGAAAGTGGGATTGAAGAAATTAAAACCCTAGATACTAATAAACCCACTACTATGGATTTCAAGGAATTTAATTATGAAAATTTCTCTTTGATTGGTTGTGTTTCCTTGTTGCAATCCATGCTAAATACTCCTCATGCTTATAGTCAAAATAAAGCATTTACTAAACATATCGTTGATGCCTTGATGCAATCTTATGAAGAAAAACTTGAGTTGGAAGTTTCTATCCCTAGAAAACTTTATCATGAGTGGGAACCAACTATTAAAATTAAATATAAATATCATGATTTCTATGCTTTGTGTGATTTTGGTGCTAGTGTTTCCATGATTCCAAAGACTTGTGTGATTTGTTAGGTTTCCATGATTTTGATGATTGTTCTTTAAACTTGCATCTTATGGATTCCACCATTAAGAAACCTATGGGAAGAATTAATGATGTCCTTATTGTTGCAAATAGGAATTATGTGCCCATAGATTTTATTGTTCTTGACATAGATTGCAATCCTTCATGTCCTATTATTCTTGGTAGACCTTTCCTTAGAACGATTGGTGCAATTATTGATATGAAGGAAGGAAATATTAGATTCCAATTTCCGTTAAGGAAAGGAATGGAACACTTACCTAGAAAGAAAATCAAATTACCTTATGAATCTATTATGAGAGCCACTTATGGATTGCCTACCAAAGATGGAAATACCTAGATCTACCCTTGCTTTTTATGCCTAGCTAGGGGCGTTAAACGATAGCGCTTGTTGGGAGGCAACCCAATTTTATTTTTATTCCTTGCTTTTTGGTCCTGTTTAGTAATAAATAATTTATCTAGCCTCTGTTTTGGTTGTGTTTTTTGTGTTTAATTAGTGTTTGTGCCAAGTAGAACCGTTGGGAAGACTTGGGGAAAGTCTTGCTATCTTGCTGTAAAAAACAGAAACTTTAGCGCTCACGAGAACTGCTGTCATTTATATTTGGAAAGTGCTATTTAGTTAATTATTTTTGAAGATTATTAATAGATAAATTCCTCACGTCCATAAATTTATTTTAGAATTTAGGGGGTTCCAGATCTTGTGCTAGCTACAGATTACTACATATTGTTCTGTTTTTGACAGATTCTGTTTTTCGTGTGTTGTTTGCTTATTTTGATGAATCTATGGCTAGTAAATTGGTTTATAAACCATATAGAAGTTGGAATACAGTAGGTTTAACACCAATATAAATAAACAATGAGTTCATTACAGTACCTTGAAGTGGTCTTTTTTTTTCTTTCGCTACGGAGCTCACGAGATTTTCTACTTTGAGTTTAGTGTTGTGAAGTTTTCAAGTTTTGGGGTAAAGATTTGATGGATTATGGAACAAGGAGTGGCAAGAGCCTAAGCTTGGGGATGCCCAAGGCATCCCCAATATAATCTAAGGACACCTAAAAGCCAAAGCTTGGGGATGCCCCGGAAGGCATCCCCTCTTTCGTCTGCTTCTATCGGTAACTTTACTTGGAGCTATATTTTTATTCACCACATGATATGTGTTTTGCTTGGAGCGTCCTGTATGATTTGAGTCTTTCCTTATTAGTTTACCACAATCATCCTTGCTGTACACACCTTTTTAGAGAGCCATACATGACTTGGAATTTGTTAGAATATTCTATGTGCTTCGCTTATATCTTTTGAGTTATATAATTTTGCTCTAGTACTTCACTTATATTTTTTAGAGCACGGTGGTGGATTTGTTTTATAGAAACTATTGATCTCTCATGCTTCACTTAGATTATTTTTAGAGTCTTAAATAGCATGGTAATTCACTTAAATAATCATAATATGCTTGGTATGCAAGAATAGTAAAAACTCCCTTATGAGTGTGTTGAATACTATGAGAAGTTTGATGC